>NW_022097072.1:0-1349 GCF_006542625.1 Nomascus leucogenys | reverse complement strand
TAATAGTGGAAAAAGGGATATCTTCAAATAAAAACTACACAGAAGCATTCTGTGAAACTTCTTTCTGTTCTGTGCATTCAACTAACAGAGTTGAAGCTTACTTTTGATTGAGCAGTTCTGAAACTCTTTCTGTAGAAACTGCAAGTGGACATTCAGCGCTAAGGGCCATAGTGGAAAAAGGATATCTTCAAATAAAAACTACACAGAAGCATTCTGTGAAACTTCTTTCTGTTCTGTGCATTCAACTAACAGAGTTGAAGCTACTTTTGATTGAGCAGTTCTGAATCACTCTTTCTGTAGAAACTGCAAATGGACATTCGGAGCGCTAAGGGGCCTATAGTGGAAAAAGGAATATCTTCAAATAAAAACTACACAGAAGCATTCTGTGAAACTTCTTTCTGTTCTGTCCATTCAACTAACAGAGTTGAAGCTTACTTTTGATTGAAGACTTCTGAAACACTCTTTCTGTAGAAACTGCAAGTGACATTTCTAGCGCTAAGTGCCTATAGTGGAAAAAGGGTATCTTCAAATAAAAACTACACAGAAGCATTCTGTGAAACTTCTTTCTGTTCTGTGCATTCAACTAACAGAGTTGAAGCTTACTTTTGATTGAGCAGTTCTGAATCACTCTTTCTGTAGAAACTGCAAGTGGACATTGAGCGCTAGGGCCTATAGTGGAAAAAGGAATATCTTCAAATAAAAACTACACAGAAGCATTCTGTGAAACTTCTTTCTGTTCTGTGCATTCAACTAACAGAGTTGAAGCTTACTTTTGATTGAGCAGTTCTGAAACACTCTTTCTGTAGAAACTGCAAGTGGACATTGAGCGCTAAGGGCCTATAGTGGAAAAAGGAATATCTTCAAATAAAAACTACACAGAAGCATTCTGTGAAACTTTCTGTTCTGTGCATTCAAAACAGAGTTGAAGCTTACTTTTGATTGAGCAGTTCTGAAACACTCTTTCAGTAGAAACTGCAAGTGGACATCTAGCGCTAAGGCCTATAGTGGAAAAAGGATATCTTCAAATAAAAACTACACAGAAGCATTCTGTGAAACTTCTTTCTGTTCTGTGCATTCAACTAACAGAGTTGAAGCTTACTTTTGATTGAGCAGTTCTGAAACACTCTTTCTGTAGAAACTGCAAGTTGACATCAGCGCTAAATGGCCTATAGTGGAAAAAGGGATATCTTCAAATAAAAACTACACAGAAGCATTCTGTGAAACTTCTTTCTGTTCTGTGCATTCAACTAACAGAGTTGAAGCTTACTTTTGATTGAGCAGTTCTGAAACACTCTTTCTGTAGAAACTGCAAGTGGACATTCGCGCTAAGGGCCTATGTGGAAAAAGGG
>NW_022097071.1:0-14655 GCF_006542625.1 Nomascus leucogenys | reverse complement strand
TGAGTATTTTTGAAACACTCTTTTTGCAGAAACTGCTAGTGGACATTTGGAGAAAATTGAAGCCTGTGGTGAAAAAAGAAATATCTTCCCATAAAATTACATGGAAGCATTCTCTGAAACTTCTCTCTTATCTGTGCATTCAACTAACAGATTTTAACCTTATTTTTTTAGCAGTTTTGAAACACTCTGTTTGTAGAATCTGCAACTGGACATTTGGAGAACATTGAGCCCGATGGTGATAAACTAAATATCTTTCCATAAAAACTACACGGAACCATTCTGTGAAACTTCCTCATGATCTGTGCATTCAACTAACAGAGTTTAAACTTAGTTTTGATTGAGCAGTTTTGAAAAACTCTATTTGTAGAATCTGCAAGTGGACATTTGGAGAACATTGAGGCCTATGGTGAAAAATGAAATATCTTCCCCTAAAAACTACACGGAAGCATTCTGTGAAACTTCTTTCTGATCTGTGCATTCAGCTAACAGAGTTGAACCTTAGTTTTCATTGAGCAGTTTTGAAATGCTCTATTTGTAGAATCTGCAAGGGGACATTTGGAAAACATTGAGGCCTACGGTGAAAAACGAAATATCTTCCTATAAAAACTACACAGAAGCATTCTGTGAAACTTCTTTCTATTGTGTTCATTCATCTCACAAAGTAGAATCTTTCTTTTGAGTGAGCAGTTTTGAAACACACTTTTTATTGAATCTGCAAGTGGACATTTGGAGTGCTTTGAGGACTATCGTGGAAAAAGTTATATCTTCAAATAAAAACTACACAGAAGCATTCTTTGAAACTTCTTTCTGATCTGTGCATTCAATTAACAGAGTTGAACCTTACTTTTGATTGAGCAGTTTTTGAAACACTCTTTTTGTGGAATCTGCAAGTGAACATTTGGAGCGCATTGAGGCCTACCGTGGAAAAAGTTATATCTTCAAATAAAAACTACACAGAAGCATTCTGTGAAACTACTTTCTGATCTGTGCATTCATCTCATTGAATTGAACCTTTATTTTTTATTGAGCTGTTTTGAAACATTCTTTTTGTAGAATCTGCAGGGGATAATTGGAGAATATTGAGGCATACGGTGTAAAACGAAATATCTTCCCCTTAAAAACTATGCAGAAGCATTCTGTGAAACTACTTTCTGCCTCTGTGATTTCATCTAACAAAGTAGAACCTTTCTTTTTATTGAGAAGTTTTGAAAACCCTCTTTTTGTAGAATCTGAAAGTGGACATTTGAATATCTTTGAGGCCTAAGGTGAAAAACGAAATGTCTTCAAGTAAAAACTACACAGAATACTTCTCTGAAATGTCTTTCTATTCTCTGCTTTCATCTCACACTACGAACCTTTCTTTTTATTGGGTAGTTTAGAAACACTCTTTCTGTATAAACTGCAAGTGTACATTTGGAGCGCTTTGAGGCCAATCGTGGTAAAAGGAATATCTTCAAATTAAAACTACACAGAAGCATTCTGTGAAACTTCTTTCTGATCTGTGCATTCAAATAATAGAGATGAACCTTACTTTTGATTGAGCAGTTTTGAAAACAGTCTTTTTGTAGAATCTGCCAGTGGACATTTGGAGAACATTGAGGCCTATGGTGAAAAAAGCAATATCTTCCCATAAAAACTACATGGAAGAATTATGTGAAACTTCTTTCTGATCTGTGCATTCGACTAACAAAGTTGAACCTTAGTTTGATTGAGCAGTTGTAAAACACTCTATTTGTACAATCTGCAAGTGGACATTTGGAAAACTTTGAGGCCTACAGTGAAAAACGAAATATCTTCCCCTAAAAACTACATGGAAGCATTCTGTGAAACTTCTTTCATATCTGTGCATTCAACTAACAGATTTGAACCGTACTTTTGATTGACCAGTTTTGAAACACTTTTTTTGTAGAATCTGCAAGTGGTCATTTGGAGAACATTGAGGCCTATAGTGAAAAACGAAATATCTTCCCATAAAAACTACACAGAAGCATTCTGTGAAACATCTTTCTATTCTGTTCAGTCATCTCACACCGTAAAACCTTTCTTTTGAATGAGCAGTTTTGAAACACTCTTTTTGTAGAATCTGCAAGTGGACATTTGGAGCGCTTTGAGGTCTATCGTGGAAAAGTAATATCTTCAAATAATAACTACAAAGATTCATTCTGTGAAACTACTTTCTGATGTGTTCATTCATCTCACTGAGTTGAACCTTTCTTTTGATTGAGCTGTTTTGAAACACTCTTTTTTAGAATCTGCAAGGGGATATTTGGAGATATTGAGGCATACAGTGTAAAACAAAATATCTTCCCCTTAAAACTTCACAGAAGCATTCTGTGAAACCACTTTCTGATCTGTGCATTTATCTAACAGAGTCGAACATTTCTTTTGAGTGAGAAGTTTTGAAACACTCTGTTTGTAGATTCTGCAAGTGGACATTAGGAGATCTTTGAGGCCTATGGTGAAAAACGAAATATCTTCAAGTAAAAACTACACAGAATAATTCTGTGAAATTTCTTTCTATTCTCTGCTTTCATCTCACACTGTTGAACATTTCCTTTGATTGGGTAGGTTTGAGACCCTCTTTCTCTATAAACTGCAAGTGGACAATTGGAGCGCTTTGAGGCGTATCGTGGAAAAAGGAAAATCTTTGCATAAAAACTACACAGAAGCATTCTGTGAAACTTCTTTCTCATCTGCACATGCAACTATCAGAGTTGAACCTTACTTTTGATTGAGCAGTTTTGAAAAACTCTTTTGTGAATCTGCAAGTGGACATTTGGAGAACATTGAGGCCTATGGTGAAAATAAATATATCTTCCCCTAAAAACTACACGGAAGCATTCTGTGAAACTTCTTTCTGATCTGTGCATTCAGCTAACAGAGTTGAACCTTAGTTTTCATTGAGCAGTTTTGAAATGCTCTATTTGTAGAATCTGCAAGGGGACATTTGGAAAACATTGAGGCCTATGGTGAAAAACGAAATATCTTCCTATAAAAACTACACAGAAGCATTCTGTGAAACTTCTTTCTATTCTGTTCATTCATCTCACAAAGTAGAATCTTTCTTTTGAGTGAGCAGTTTTGAAACACACTTTTTATTGAATCTGCAAGTGGACATTTGGAGTGCTTTGAGGACTATCGTGGAAAAAGTTATATCTTCAAATAAAAACTACACAGAAGCATTCTTTGAAACTTCTTTCTGATCTGTGCATTCAATTAACAGAGTTGAACCTTACTTTTGATTGAGCAGTTTTGAAACACTCTTTTTGTGGAATCTGCAAGTGAACATTTGGAGCGCATTGAGGCCTATCGTGGAAAAAGTTATATCTTCAAATAAAAACTACACAGAAGCATTCTGTGAAACTACTTTCTGATCTGTGCATTCATCTCATTGAATTGAACCTTTATTTTTTATTGAGCTGTTTTGAAACATTCTTTTTGTAGAATCTGCAGGGGATATTTGGAGAATATTGAGGCATACGGTGTAAAACGAAATATCTTCCCCTTAAAACTATGCAGAAGCATTCTGTGAAACTACTTTCTGCTCTGTGATTTCATCTAACAAAGTAGAACCTTTCTTTTTATTGAGAAGTTTTGAAACCCTCTTTTTGTAGAATCTGAAAGTGGACATTTGAATATCTTTGAGGCCTAAGGTGAAAAACGAAATGTCTTCAAGTAAAAACTACACAGAATACTTCTCTGAAATGTCTTTCTATTCTCTGCATTCATCTCACACTACGAACCTTTCTTTTTATTGGGTAGTTTAGAAACACTCTTTCTGTATAAACTGCAAGTGTACATTTGGAGCGCTTTGAGGCCAATCGTGGTAAAAGGAATATCTTCAAATTAAAACTACACAGAAGCATTCTGTGAAACTTCTTTCTGATCTGTGCATTCAAATAATAGAGTTGAACCTTACTTTTGATTGAGCAGTTTTGAAACAGTCTTTTTGTAGAATCTGCCAGTGGACATTTGGAGAACATTGAGGCCTATGGTGAAAAAAGCAATATCTTCCCATAAAAACTACATGGAAGAATTATGTGAAACTTCTTTCTGATCTGTGCATTCGACTAACAAAGTTGAACCTTAGTTTTGATTGAGCAGTTGTAAAACACTCTATTTGTACAATCTGCAAGTGGACATTTGGAAAACTTTGAGGCCTACAGTGAAAAACGAAATATCTTCCCCTAAAAACTACATGGAAGCATTCTGTGAAACTTCTTTCATATCTGTGCATTCAACTAACAGATTTGAACCGTACTTTTGATTGACCAGTTTTGAAACACTTTTTTTGTAGAATCTGCAAGTGGTCATTTGGAGAACATTGAGGCCTATAGTGAAAAACGAAATATCTTCCCATAAAAACTACACAGAAGCATTCTGTGAAACATCTTTCTATTCTGTTCAGTCATCTCACACCGTAAAACCTTTCTTTTGAATGAGCAGTTTTGAAACACTCTTTTTGTAGAATCTGCAAGTGGACATTTGGAGCGCTTTGAGGCCTATCGTGGAAAAGTATATCTTCAAATAATAACTACACAGATTCATTCTGTGAAACTACTTTCTGATGTGTTCATTCATCTCACTGAGTTGAACCTTTCTTTTGATTGAGCTGTTTTGAAACACTCTTTTTTAGAATCTGCAAGGGGATATTTGGAGAATATTGAGGCATACAGTGTAAAACAAAATATCTTCCCCTTAAAACTTCACAGAAGCATTCTGTGAAACTACTTTCTGATCTGTGCATTTATCTAACAGAGTCGAACATTTCTTTTGAGTGAGAAGTTTTGAAACACTCTGTTTGTAGATTCTGCAAGTGGACATTAGGAGATCTTTGAGGCCTATGGTGAAAAACGAAATATCTTCAAGTAAAAACTACACAGAATACTTCTGTGAAATTTCTTTCTATTCTCTGCTTTCATCTCACACTGTTGAACATTTCCTTTGATTGGGTAGGTTTGAGACCCTCTTTCTCTATAAACTGCAAGTGGACAATTGGAGCGCTTTGAGGCGTATCGTGGAAAAAGGAAAATCTTTGCATAAAAACTACACAGAAGCATTCTGTGAAACTTCTTTCTCATCTGCACATGCAACTATCAGAGTTGAACCTTACTTTTGATTGAGCAGTTTTGAAACACTGTTTTTGTGGAATCTGCAAGTGGACATCTGGAGAACATTGAGGCCTATGGTGAAAATAGATATATCTTCCCATAAAAGCTACACGGAAGCATTCTGTGAAACTTCTTTCTGATCTGTGCATTCAACTAACAGACTTTAACCTTAGTTGTGATTGAGCAGTTTTGAAACAGTCGAATTGTAGAATCTGCAAGTGGACATTTGGAGAACATTGAGGCCTACGTTGAAAAATGAAATGTCTTCCGATAAAACTACACAGAAGCATTCTGTGAAACTACTTTCTATTCTGTTCATTCATGTCACAAAGTAGAACTTTTCTTTTGACTGAGCAGTTTTGAAACACTCTGTATAAACTGCAAGTGGACATTTGGAGTGCTTTGAGGCTTATCGTGGAAAAAGGAATATCTTCAAATAAAAACTACACAGAATTAATCTGTGAATCTACTTTATGAACTGTGCATTCATCTCAGAGAGTGGAACATTTCTTTTGATAGTACAGCTTTGAAACAGGCTTTTCGTAGAAACTGCAATTGGACATTTCTAGAGCATTGAGGCATAGGGTGACAAAAGGAAATATCTTCCCATAAAAACTACACAGAAGCATTCTGTTAAACTACTTTCTGATCTGTGCATTCATCTAACAGAGTTGAACCTTTCTGTTGTTTGATCTGTTTTGAAACACACTTTTTGTAGAATCTTCAAGGAACATTTGCAGAACATTGTGGCACATAGTAAAAAATGAAATATCTTCAACTAAAAACTACACAGAACACTTCTGTGAAACTTCGTTCTATTCTGTGCATTCATCTCACAGAGTTGAACTTTCTTTTGATTGAGCAGTTTTGAAACACTATTTTTGAAGAATCTGCATGTGGACATTTGGAGAACATTGAGGCCTAAGGTGAAAAACAAAATATCTACCCATACAATCTACAAAGATGCATTCTGTGAAACATTTCTCTGTTCTGTGTATTCATCTAACAGAGTTGAAACTTTCTTGTGATTGAGCTGTTTTGAAAAACTCTTTTGGTAGAATCTGCAAGTGAGCTTTGGAGAACATTGAGGCCTACAGTGAAAAACGAAATATCTTCCCATAAAAACTACACAGAAGCATACTGTGAAACTTCTTTCTATTCTGTGCATTCATCTCACAGAGTAGAATCTCTCTTTTGATTGAGTAGTTTTGAAACACTCTTTTTGTAGAATCAGCAATTGGACATTTGGAGCGCTTTGAGGCCTATCGTGGAAAAAGGAATATCTTCAAATAAACACTACACAGAAGCATTCTTTGAAACTTCTTTCTGATTTGTGCATTCTCTAACAGATTTGAACATTTCTTTTGATTGAGCTGTTTTGAAACACACTTTTTGTAGAATCTGCAAGTGGACATTTGGAGAACATTGAGGCATACGGTGAAAAACGAAATATCTTCCCATAAAAACTACACGGAAGCATTCTGTGAAACTTCTTTCTATTCTGTGCCTTCATCTCACAGTGTTGAACTTTTCTTTCGATTGAGCAGTTTGGAAAAACTCTTTTTGTAGAATCTGCAATTGGACATTTGGAGAGCTTTGAGGCCTATGGTGAAAAACGAAATAGCTTCAAGTAAGAACTACACAGAATACTTCTGTGAAACTTCGTTCTATTCTGAGCATGCATCTCACAGTGTTGAAACTTTCTTTTGATTGAGCAGTTTTGAAACACTCTTTTTGTAGAATCTGCAAGCAGACATTTGGAGAACCTTGAGGCCTATTGTGAAAAACGAAATATCTTCCTTAAAAACTACACAGAAGCATTCTGGGAAACTTCTCTCTGATCTATGCATTCCTCAAACAGAGTTGAATCTTTCATTTGATTGAGCTGTTTTGCAACACTCTTTTTGTAGAATCTGCAATTAGACATTTGGAGAACATTGAAGCCTACGGTGAAAAACAAAATATCTTAACATATAAACTACACAGAAGAATTCTGTTAAACTTCTTTTGGATCTGTGAACTCATGTAACAAAGTTGAACCTTCTTTTAATTGAGCTGTTTTGAAACACACTTTTTGTAGACTCTGCAATTGGACATTTGGCGAACATTGAGAAAGACGGTGAGAAACGAAATATCTTCCTGTAAATACTACACAGAAGAATTCTGTGAAACTTCTTTGTATTCTGTTCGTTGAACTCAGAGAATAGAACCTTTCTTTTGATTGAGTAGTTTTGAAACTCTCTTTTTGTGGAATCTGCAAGTGGACTTTTGGAGGACATGGAGGCCTATATGAAAAATGAAATATCTTCGAGTAAAACTACCCAGAAGCATTCTGTGAAAATATACTCTGTTCTGTGGATTCACCTAACAGAGTTGAAACTTTCTTTTGACTGAGCTGTTTTGAAACACTCTTTTTGTAGAATCTGCAAGTGTACATTTGCAGCGATTTGAGGCCTATCGTGGAAAATGGAACATCTTCAATAAAAGCTACATAAAAACATTCAGTGAAACTTCTTTCTCACCTGTGCATTCATCTAACTGAGTTGAATCTTTCTTTTGATTGATCTGTTTTGAAACACACTTTTTGTAGAATCTGCTAGTGGACAATTGGAGAATATTGATGCCTGTGGTGAAAAACGAATTATCTTCCATAAAAACCACACAAAAGAATTCTGCAAAACATCCTTCTGGTCTGTGCATTCATCAAACAGAGTTGAACCTTTCTTTTGATTGAGCTGTTTTGAAACATTCTTTTTGAAGGATCTGCAAGTGGACATTTGGAGAAGTAGGAGGCCTATCGTGAAAAAAGAAATATCATCAAGTAAAAACTACACAGAATAATTCTGTGAAACTTCGTTCTTTTCTGTGCCTTCCTCTCACAGAGTTGAAAGTTTCTCTTGATTGAGCAGTTTTGAAACACTCTTTTTACAGATTCTGCAAGTGGACATTTTGAGAACATTGAGTCCTATGGTGAAAAATGAAATATCTTCCCATAAAAACAACAGAGAAGCATTCTGTGAAACTTCTTTCTGATCTGTGCATTCATCTAGCAGAGTTGAACATTTCTTTTAATTGAGCTGTATTGAAACACACTTTTTGTAGTATCCGCAAGTGGACATTTGGAGAACATTGAGGCCTATGGTGAAAAACGAAATATTTTCCCATAAAAACTACTCAGAAGCGTTCTATGAAACTTCTTTCCATTCTGTGAATTCATCTCACAGAGTTGAAATTTTCCTTTGATTGAGCAGTTTTGTAACCCTCTTTTTGTAGAATCTGCAAGTGGACAACTTGAGAACATTGAGGCCTACAGTGAAAAACCAAATATCTTCCCATAAAAACTACAGAGAAGCATTCGGAGAAAATTCTTCCTATTCTGTGCATTCATCTCACAGAGTAGAACTTTCTTTTGATTGAGAAGTTTTGAAACACTCTTTTTGTAGAATCTACAAGTGGACATTTTGAGAATATTCAGGCCTGCGGTGAAAAATAAATTACCTTACAATAAAAACTACAGAGAAGCATTGTGTATAACTTCTTTCTATTCTGTGCATTCATCTCCCAGAGTAGAAACTTTTGTTGATTGAGCAGTTTTCAAACACACTTTTTGTAGAATATTCAAGGGGACATTTGGTGAGCTATGTGGCCTATGGTGAAAAATGAAATATCTTCCCATAAAAACTACACAGAAGCATTCTGTGAATCTTTTCTCTGTTCTGTGCATTCATCTAACAGAGTTGAACCTTTCTTTTCATTGAGCTGGTCTGAAACACACTTTTTGTAGAATCGGCAAGTGGACATTTGGAGAATATTAAGGCCTAAGGTGAAAAACGAAATACCTTCACATAAGAACTACACTGAAGCATTCTGTGAAAATTCTTTCTATTCTGTGCATTCATCTAACAGAGTTGGACCTTTCTTTTGATTGAGCTGTTCTGAAACACACTTTTTGTAGCATCTGCAAGAGGACATTTTGAGAATATTGAGGCCTAAGGTGAAAAACGAAATATCTTCCCATGAAAACTACACAGAAGCATTCTGTGAAACTTCTTTCTTTTCTGTGCATTCAAGCCACAGATTTGAACTTTTCTTTTGATTGAGCAGTTTTGAAACACACTTTTTGTAGAATCTGCAAATGGACATTTTGAGAACATTGAGGCCTATAGGGAAAAGCAAAATCTTCAAATAAAAACTACACAGAAGCATTCTGTGAAACTTCTTTCTGATCTGTGTTTTCATCTAACAGAGTTGAACCTTTCTTTTGATTGAGCTGTTTTGAAACCCTCTTTTTTAAGAATCTGCAAGTGGACATTTGGAGAATGTTGTGGCCTATGGTGAAAAACGAAATATCTTCCATAAAAACTACAAAGAAGCATTCTGTGAAACTTCTTTCTATTCTGTGCATTCATCTCACCGAGTAGAATCTTTCTTTTGATTGGGCAGTTTTGAAACACTCTTTTTGTAGAATCTGCATGTGGACATTTGGAGTGCTTTCAGGCCTATCGTGGAAAAAGTAATATCTTCAAATAAAAACTACATAGAAGCATTCTTGAAACTTCTTTCTTATCTGTTCATTCATCTAACTGATTGGAACCTTTCTTTTGATAGATCTGTTTTGAAAAACTCTTTTTGTAAAATCTGCAAGTGGACATTTGCAGATCATTGTGGCCTGTCGTGAAAAATGAAATATCTTCCCATAAAAACTACACAGAAGGATTCTGTGAAAATTCTTTATATTCTGTGCATTCATTGCATGGAGGTGAACCTTCCTTTTGATTAAGCAGTTTTGAAAGACTCTTTTTGTAGAATCTGCAAGTGGACATTTGGAGAACATGGAGGCCTAAGGTGAAAAACGAAGTATCTTCCCATAAGACCTATGCAGAAGCATTCTGTGAAACTTCTTTCAGATCTGTGCATTCATCTAACAGAGGTGAACATTTCTTTTGATTTAGCTGTTTTGAAACACTATTTTTTTAGAATCTGCAAGTGCAAATTTGGAGAACATTGAGGCCTATGGTGAAAAACGATGTATCTTCCCATAAAAACTACACAGAAGCATTCTGTGAAACTTCTTTCTGATCTGTGCATTTACCTGACAGAGTTGAACCTTTATTTTGATTGAGCTGTTCTGTAACACCCTTTGTGTAGAATCTGAAAGTGGACATTTGGAAAACCTTTAGGCCTATAGTGAAAAATGAAATATCTTCCCATAAAAACTACACAGAAGCATTCTGTGAAACTTTTCTCTGTTCTGTGCATTCATCTAACAGAGTTCAATCTTTGTTTTGATTGAGCTGTTTTGAAACACACTTTTTGTAGAATCTGCAAGTGGACATTTGGAGAAAGTTGAGGCCTATGGTGAAAAACGAAATATCTTCCCATAAAAACGACATAGAATTATTCTGTGGACCTTCTTTCTATTCTGTGCATTCATCTCACAAAGTTGAACCTTTCTTTTGATTGAGCAGTTTTGAAACACTATTTTTGTAGAATTTGCAAGTGGACATTTGGAGAACATTGAGGCCTATAGTGAAAAACGGAATATCTTCTAGTGAAAACTACACAGAAGCATTCTGTGAAACTTTTCTCTGTTCTGTGCATTCATCTAACAGAGTTGAACCTTTCTTTTCATTGAGCTATTTTGAAACACTCGTTTTGTAGAATCTGCAAGTGGACATTTGGAGAACATAGATGCCTACAGTGAATAATGAAATATCGTCCCATAAAAATTACACAGAAGCATTCTGTGAAACTTCTTTCTATTGTGTGCATTCATCTCACAGAGCAGAAACTTTTGATGAGCAGTTTTGAAACACTCTTTCTGTAGAATCTGCATGTTGACATTTGAGAGCTTTCAGGCCTATGGGGAAAAACGAAATGTCTTCAAGTAAAAACTACAGAGAATACTTCTGTGAAAATTCTTTGTATTCTCTACATTCATCTCACAGAGTTGAAACTTTCTTTTGATTGAACAGTTTTGAAACACTCTTTTTGTGTAAACTGCAAGTGGACATTTGGAGAACATTGAGGCCTATCGTGGAAAAAGGAATATCTTCAAATAAAAACTACACAGAAGAAATCTGTGAAACTTCTTTCTATTCTGTGCATTCATCTCACTGAAGAGAACCTTTCTTTTGACTGAGCAGTTTTGAAACACTCTTTTTGTAGAATCTGCAAGTGGACATTTGGAGTGATTTGTGGCCTATGGTGAAAAACAAAATATTTTCAAGTTAAAACTACACAGAATATTTCTGGAAAAATTTTTCCAATTCGCTGCATTCAACTCAAAGAGTTGAACATTTGTTTTGATTCAGCAGTTTGGAAACACAGTTTTCATAAAATCTGCAAGTGGCATTTGGAGTGCTTTGAGGCCTATCGTGGAAAAAGAAATATCTTCAAATAAAAACTACACAGAAGCAATCTGCGACACTTCTTTATGAGCTGTGCATTCATCTCAGAGAGGGGAATCTTTCTTTTGATTTTGCAGCTTTGAAACATACTTTTTGTAGAATCTGCAATTCGACATTTTGAGAGCATTGAGGCCTATGGTGAAAAAAGAAATATTTTCTCATAAAAACTACACGGAAGCATTCTGTGAAACTTCTTTCTATTCTGTGCATTCATTGAATATATTTGAAACTTTCTTTTGATTAAGCTGTTTTGAAACACTCTTTATGTAGAATCTGCAAGTGGACATTGAGAGAACATTGAGGCCTACGGTGAAAAATGAAATATCTTCACATAAAAACTACACAGAAGCTTTCTGAGAAACTTCGTTATATTCTGTGCATTCATCTCACTGAGTAGAAAATTTCTTTTGATTAAGCAGTTTTGAGACACTCTTTTTGTGGAATCTGCAAGTGGACATTTGGAGAGCTATGAGGCCTATGATGAAAAACGAAATATCTTCAAGTAAAAACTACAAGAATATTTCTGTGAAAATTCTTTCCAATCTCTTCATTCATCTCAGAGTTGAACCTTTCTTTTGATTCAGCTGTTTTGAAACAGTCTTTTTTTATAGTCTGCAAGTGTACATTTGGAGCATTTTGAGGCCTATCGTGGAAAAAGTAATATCTACAAATAAAAACTACACAGAAGTAATCTGTGAGCCTTCTTTATTAACTGTGCTTTCATCTCAGAGAGTGTAAAATTTCTTTTGGTTTTTCAGCATTGAAACATACTTTTTGTAGAATCTGCAATTTGACAGTTGGAGAGCATTGAGGCCTAAGGTGAAAAAAGAAATATCTTCCCATTAAAACTACACAGAAGCATTCTGTGAAACTTTTTCTGATCTGTGCATTCATCTAACGAAGTTGAATTTTACCTTTGATTAAGCAGTTTTGAAACACTCTTTTTATAGAATCTGCAAGTGGACATTTGGAGAACATTGACTCCTATATTGAAAAACGAAATATCTTCCAATAAAAACTACACAGAAGCATTCTGTGAAACATTTCTCTGTTCTGTGCATTCATCTAACAGAGTTGAAACTTTCTTTTGATTGAGGAGTTCTGAAACACTCTTTCTGTAGAAACTGCAAGTGGACATTTGGAGAAAGTTGAGGCCAACTTTGAAAATCGAAATATCTTCCATAAAAACTACATAGAAGTATTCTGTGAAACTTCTTTCTTTTCTGTGCATTCATCTCACAGAGTTGAAACTTTCTTTGATTGAACAGTTTTGAAACACTCTTTTTTGTAGAATCTGCATAGGTAAATTTGAGAACATTTAGGCCTATACTGAAAAATGAAATATCTTCAAGTAAAAACCACACAGAAGCATTCTGTGAAACTTTTCTGTGTTCTGTGCATTCATCTAACAGAGTTGAACTTTCTTTGATTGAGCTGTTTGAAACAATCTTTTTGTAGAATCTGCCTTGGGAATTTGGAGAATATGAGGCCTACAGTGAAAAACGAAATATCTTCCCATAAAAACTACACAGAAGATTCTGTGAAACTTCTTTCTATTCTGTGTTTCATCTCACAGAGTAGAATGTTTCTTTCAATTGAGCACTTTTGAAAACTCTTTTTAAAGAATCTGCAAGTGGACATTTGGAGCGCTGCAGGCCTGTCGTGGAAAGGGAATATCTACAATAAAAACTACACAGAAGCATTCAGTGAAACTTCTTTCTAAACTGTGCATCATCTAAGATAGTAGAACCTTTCTTTTGATGAACTTTTTGAAACACTCTTTTTGAAGATTCCGGAAGTGCACATTTGGAGAACATTGAGCTTACTGTGAAAAACAAAATATCTTCCCATGAAAACTACACAAAAGCATTCTTGAAATTTTTTTCTATTCTGTGCATTCATCTCACAGAGTAGAAACTTTCTTTGATTGAGCAGTTTTGAAGCAGTTTTGAAAAACTCTTTTGTAGAATCTGCAATGGACATTTGGAGCGCTTTGAGGCCTATCGTGAAAAAGGAATACCTTCAATTAAAACTACAAGAGGCATTCTGTGAAACGCCTTTCTGATCTGTGCATTCATCTACAGAGTGGAATCTTTCTTTTGATTGAGCAGGTCGAACCACTCTTTTTGTAGAATCTGCAAGTGGACATTGAGATCATTGAAGTCTATAGTGAAAACGAAATATCTTCAAGTAAAAACTACACAGAAAGATTCTGTGAAACTCCTTTCTGATCTTGCCTTCATGTCAAAGAGTTTAACCTTTCTTTTGATTGAGCTGTTTTGAAACACTCTTTTTGTAGAATCTGCAAGTAGACATTTTGAGAACATTGAGGCCGGCGTGAAAAGTGAAATACCTTCCCTTAAAACTACACAGAAGCATTCTGTGAAACTTCTTTCTATTCTCTGCATTCATCTCACAGAGTTGAACCTTCTTTTGATGAGCAGTTTTGACACACTCTTTTTGTAGAATCTGCAAGAGGACGTTTGGAGTGCTTTGAGGACTATCATAAAAGAAGGAATATCTTCAAATAAAACTGCACAGAATCATTCTGTCAAATTTCTTTCTGATCTGTGCATTCATCTAACAGAGTTGTACCTTTCTGTTGAGTGAGCTGTTTTGAAACACTCTTTTGGTAGAAACTGCAACTGGACATTTGGAGAATATTGTGGCCTATGGTGAAAAAAGAAATATCTTCCCATAACAACTACACAGAAGCATTCTGTGAAATGTTTCTCTGTTGTGTGCATTCCTCTAACAGAGTTGAAACTTTCTTTTGATTGTGGTGTTTTGAAACACTCTTTTTGTAGAATCTGCAAGTAGGCATTTGGAGAACATTGAGGCCTATGGTGAAAAATGACATATCTCTCCATAAAAACTACACAGAAGCATTATGTGAAACTTCTTTCTATTCGGTGTATTCATTTCAAAGGTTTGAACGTTTCTTTTGATTGAGCAGTTTTGAAAAACTCTTTTTGTTGAATCTGCATGTGCATATTTGGAGTACATTGAGGCCTCCAGTGAAAAAGGAAATACCTTCTTATAAAACTGCACAGAAGCATTCTGTGAAACTTCTTTCTATTCAGTGCACTCATGTCACAGAGTAGAACTTTTCTTTTCATTGAGCAGATTTGAAA
>NW_022097070.1:0-10192 GCF_006542625.1 Nomascus leucogenys | reverse complement strand
TAATCATTTTCATAAAGAGGTAAATTCTCTTAAATTTCAGAATAAGTGGAATTTAGTAGAGTATAAAATGTTTTAAATACATAAAAGAAATATCCTGATGGGCCTTCTGCCATCTGTTTTAGTGACTGAGATAAACTGAATTTTCTAAAAATTATATCAACAGCTAAAATTGAGATTTTTTTTCCATCTATTACTTTGATTTTTCCTGATCCATTTTTCAGGATTTCCAGCAATTCTGGAGCTAGCCTTCTTAGTTTCAAGAATTCCAAATTGTTTCTTGAAGAGTTTGAGCCTCTTCCCAAATCACTTAACATGCTTATTAATTTAAAAGATATGAAGAAACAAAAAACCCATACTTAAGAAGCAAGCAAGGCTGGGCACAGTGGCTCATGCCTGTAATCCCAGCACTTTGGGAGGCCGAGGCAGGGGGATCACGAGGTCAAGAGATGGAGACCATCCTGGCCAACATGGTGAAAACGTCTCTACTAAAAACACAAAAAATTAGCTGGGGTTGGTGGTACATTCCCGTAATCCCAGCTACTTGGGAAGCTGAGGCAGGAGAATCACTTGAACCTGGGAGGCAGAGGTTGCAGTGAGCTAAGATCGCGGCACTGCACTCCAGCCTGGCGGCAGAGCGAGACTCCATCTCAAAAAAAAAGCAAGCAAATTATACTAAAAGGCTGACTTCTAGAAAAGGTTACTGCTTGCCAAGAAAATTATATTACTATAAAACATTGTCTATTCTTTTTGTTTCTTGATTTTTCCTTCCAGATTATCTGTGTAGACACAGAATCACATTACTACTACCACCACTACTATCACAGCCCCTTAAAAGCCATCTTCAATTTACCAACAGATTATGTTCTAATGCTGTATTTTCAAATCAGACTTTAAAACTGAGAACAGAGTTTTCTATACAGTGTTAACAATAAGGTTACTGGGAAGATCTGAAGTGACAAAAGCAAGTTACAAAATAATATATATTGTGGAATTCCATTTTGTAAGTAAAAAACAGATTATAAATAATTGTCATCTCATTTTTGTAAAACATGTAAGTATTGAATATTTTGCATAAGAAAATCAGGAACGATAAGAAACAGTCTAATCATGAAGAAAATATCAGAGAAACCCAAATTGAGGACCATTCTATTAAATATCCAAATAGTACTTCTCACAACTGTCATGAAAAACAAAGTATGAGAGGCTATCACAGCGCAAAAAAGACTAAGAAGACAAAACCGCAACATTCATTGAGGGATTCTGGATAGATTCTGGAACCGAAAAAGGGTATTAGCGGGAAAACTGGTGATATCCAAATAAAGTCTAAAAATTAGTTAATTGAAATGTACCAACAATGGCTGGGTGTGGTGGCTCATGCCTCTAATCCCAGCACTTTGGGAGGCCAAGCCGAGTGGATCACAAGGCCAGGAGATCGAGACCATCCTGGCTAACATGGTGAAACCCCATCTCTACTACAAATGCAAAAAATTAGCCGGGCGTGGTGGCGGGCGCCTGTAGTCCCAGCTACTCGGGAGGTTGAGGAAGGAGAATGGCGTGAACTGGGGAGGCGGAGCTTGCAGTGAGCCGAGATTGTGCCACTGCACTCTACCCTGGGCAGCAGAGCCAGACTCTGTCGGGGGAAAAAAAAAAAAAAGAAATGTACCAACAATGGTTTCTTAAATTTGACAAACATGCCATGGAGACCTAAGACATATGAGAACTCTGACCTATACTTCTAACTTTTCTGTAAATCTAAAATTATTACAAAATAATTTTTGTAATAATCATTTTGGCCGGGTGCGGTGGCTCACACCTGTAATCCCAGCACTTTGGGAGGCTGAGATGGGTGGATCACCTGAGATCAGGTGTTCAAGACCAGCCTGGCCGACATGGTGAAACCCTGTCTCTACTAAAAATACAAAAATTAGCCAGGCGTGGTGGCAGGTGCCTGTAATCCCAGCTACTCAGGAGGCTGAGGCAGGAGAATTGCTTGAACTGAGGAGGGGGAGGTTGCAGTGAGCCGAGATCACACCACTGTACTCCAGCCTGGGACAAAGAGCGAAACTCCATCTCAAAAAAAAAAAAAAAAAAGTTTACTGCAAAAATAAAACTGAATATCTCCAGGTGATGCTATTACAGCTTTTTTATTCATCTGTATTTTATAATTTTTTTTTTCGAGATAGAGCCTCGCTCTGTCACCCAGGCTAGAGTGCAGTAGCGCAATCTCAGCTCACTGCAACCACCGCCTCCCAGGTTCAAGCGATTCTCCTTCCTCAGCCTCCTGAGTAGCTGGGATTACAAGCACACACCACCATGCCCGGCTATGCCCGGCTGATTTTTATATTTTTAGTAGAGACGGGGTTTTACCATGTTGGCCAGGCCGGTCTCGAACACTTGACATCATGATCCACCCGCCTCGGCCTCCCAAAATGTTGGGATTACAGGTGTGAGCCCCTGTGTCTGGCATTGTATTTTATAATTTTTAACAAGCAGCAAGTTTTCATTGTCATGGAAAACAAGACTTAGTCCCAGAAGACTTAAGTTAATTCGCCCAAAGACACAAAATTGAGGCAGCATAGGACTTCTGGAATTAATCCTCTTTCTCTTTACTCTAGACCCCATGCAGAGACCTAAGAACATACCCTATCAAACTTTTTGACTCTCCTTACTTGCTAATACACAAAATTTAAGGTCACCAGATTACTTTTGCTTCACTGTAATTGATGTAGAGGGAGGAAACAGATGAAACAATACTGAGAGCTGTTGAAGTTGGACAATGGGTACATGGGCATTGATTACACTCTTCTTTCTACTTTTGGATGTCTGAAAATGTCCATAATAAAAAACTTTTAATTAAAAAATAACCAGCCTGGTCTGGGCACAGTGGCTCATGCCTGTAATCCCAGCACTTTGGGAGGCCAGGGTAGGTGGATCACTTGAGTTCAGGAGTTCGAGATCAGACTGGCCAACTGAGTGAAACCCTGTCTCTACTAAAAATACAAAAATTAGCTGGGCATGGTGGCACATGACTGTAATCCCAGCTACTGGGGAGGCTGAGGCAGGAGAATTGCTCAAACCTAGGAGGCAGAGGTTGCAGTGAGTCGAGATCATGCCATTGCACTCCAGCCTAGGTGAAGAAGCGAGACTCCATCTCAAAAAAATAAAACAAAAATAACTAGCCTGGCCAACATGGTGAAACCCATATCCACTAAAAATGCAAAAATTAGCCGGGTGTGATGGCATGCCCCTGTGATCCCAGCTACTTGGGAAGCTGAGGTGGGAGAATCGCTTAAACCTGGGATGCGGAGGCTGCAGTGAGCTGAGATCGCACCACTGCACTCCAGCCTGGGTGACAGAGCAAGACCCCGTCTCAAAAAATTTAAAATTAAAATTAAAAAATAGAAAATAAAGTCCTCACTCCCCAACATAACTATGCCACTTCCTACTCTCTATTGAGCACTGTTGCCTGGGTGAGGAGACACCACCGCTGAGAACCTTCAGCATTTTTCAGTGTGAAGCAGAGAGAAAAGTCATGGACTGGGAATCTTGAAGCTTCCATCTTGGTTCTGCTTTAACTGTGAGACCTCACTGAGTCCTCTAACTTTTCAGGGCCCTAAACTTCCTTAGCTGTTGTCCCAATAAATCTCTGAAGTTCCTTCTAGGATTAAAATTCTGATTTCGACTTTCTACAAGCTCCTTACACGCAACACAATCAAAATCAAATTCATCTTCATTCTAAACTACTAAGAGCCATTCTCCCTCCTGACTTCCCTATTCTTTTTTTTCTTTAATGTCCCATTCTTCCAGCCACCCAACCATAAAAACCACAGCCTCATCTCTGACTTGAGACATAGAACTCAAGTTCTATATACATAGAAACCCCCACCCCAGTCTCTACTAAATATACAAAAATTAGCCGGGCATGGTGTCGGGCACCTGTAATCCCAGCTACTCGGGAGGCTGAGGCATGAGAATCACTTGAACCCAGGAGGCGGAGGTTGCAGTGAGCTGAGATAGCACCATGGCACTCCAGCCTGAGAGACAGAGAGAGACTCTACCTCAAAAAAAAAAAAAAAAAGAGAGAGAGATAGAACTTTGGGAGGCCAAGGCGGGTGGATGGCTTGAGCTCAGGAGTTCAAGACCAGCCTGGGCAACATGGGAGACCCCATCTGTACAAAAAATACAAAAATTAGGTGGGCGTGGTAGCTTGTGCCTGTAATCCCAGCTACTAGGGAGGCTGAGGCAGGAAAACTGCTTGAACCTAGGAGGTAGAGGTTGCAAAGAGTGGAGATGGAGCCACTGTACTCCAAAAAAAAAAAAAGAAAAAAGAAAAAAACACAGAGATACAGAATTAATTGTTCCCACCCTACCCCATCTAATTAGTCACCACATCTCTCCATTCAACCTCCAAAATAACTCTTGAATCCTTTCCATGGCCACCAACTCAATTCAGGTTCTCATCGCCCTCACTTAGACTAGTATGAACCCAACTAAAGGCCCTGTCTCTCAATTCTCTTCCCTACAATCCATCATACTCATCCTTACTCTAACATTCAAGAAATTCCAAGACCAAGCGTGGTGGCTCAGGCCTGTAATCCCAGCACTTTGGGAGGCCAAGTGCTTCACGCCAGGAGTTCAAGACAGCCTGGGGAACATAGCAAGACCCCTAACTTTATAAAAAATAAAAATAACAAAAAGTTAAATATTAAAAAAAAACTCCCCAAAACCCAGTCCTGACCTATTGGCAGTCTTACCTTCCATTATATTCCTTTATGTATCCTAGGATCCAGGAAACTTGGATATGCAATTTCCTGACACCCACATTTCTGACATAACCCCCAGACTTCCCTCCAGAATGCCCTCTTCCCTTTGCTTCTCGGCTTCCTGGTGGTGTGATTTAAATGCCACCTCTTCAGTGGAAGTGTTCCCTGATATCCCCAAGAAGACAGTATTGCTCCCTCCACTTAATCCCGAAGCACCTTGTATGGCCCCCTTCAATGGCACCTATGAAATTCCTATTAGTCCTTTCATTTGGGGGTGCCTCTATTCTCTCTACAGATAATTAGTTCCTTGTCAGCGGAACAATGTTTCCTTTATGTTTGGATCCCTCAGAACAGAGCTTCTCAAAGGGTGTGCCATGGCACACTGGTATGCCCTGAATGGGTTAAAGATGGCCTAGACAGTGGTGGTCTTCTCAGCAATCCAAGCAGCCACAAAGAGACAACAGAAGGCCGGGCGCGGTGGCTCACGCCTGTAATCCCAGCACTTTGGGAGGCCGAGGCAGGTGGATCATGAGGTCAGGGGTTCAAGACCAGCCTGAACAACATGGTGAAACCCCATCTCTACTAAAAATACAAAAATAAGCAGGGCATGGTAGTGAGCGCCTGTAATCCCAGATACTCAGGAGGCTGAGGCAGGAGAATCGCTTGAACCAGGGAGGCGGAGGTTGCAATGAGTCGAGATCGTGTCACTGTACTCCAGCCTGGGTAACACAGCGAGACTCCACCTCAAAAAAAAAAAAAAAAAAAAGAGAGAGAGAGAGACAACAGAAGCCAGAACCCACAAATGGTCAAGCCTCAAGTCAGTGTCCTGCTTCAACCCAGCGCATGCCATCACAAGAACTTGAGAAGCACTCAGAGGACACAGTGATACAAAGGGGCTCACAGCAGATGCCTAATAAATACTTGCTGAACTGAATCCTGGAATAATCCATCTGATCCCCTTCAACCACTCTTCCCAAGATCATTTACCATTTCGACCACATACTCTTTTTTTTTTTTTTGAGACGGAGTCTGGCTCTTTCGCCCAGGCCAGACTGCAGTGGCGCTATCTCTATCTCGGCTCACTGCAAGCTCTGCCTCCCGGGTTCACACCATTCTCCTGCCTCAGCCTCCCGAGTGGCTGGATCTACAGGCGCCTGCCACCGCGCCCAGCTAATTTTTTGTATTTTTAGAAGAGACGGGGTTTCGCCATGTTAGCCAGGATGGTCTCGATCTCCTGACGTCGTGATCTGCCCGCCTCGGCCTCCCAAAGTGCTGGGATTACAGGCGTGAGCCACTGCGCCTGGCCTCGACCACACACTCTTGTGAACAATTTTTACTGACCATATTATACCAGCCTTACCATTCAAAACCTACAACAGTTAATTGCATAATATAGCAACTGATATCAACAAACAATTCACCATAAAGAGGCTCAAACAGTTAAATTCAATATTATATAACAAAGAAATGAAAGTGCCATTTTACACTATTAAATTCACAAAAACTTCTGAGGAAAAAATGGTTTTCTCTACTACTTATAGTAAAACAGGTATATCCATATACCTGTTAGGTGCACAAACTGGTATAACACCCTTGAAAACAGTAGGACAATATATCTGAGGAGCCATAAAAACATTGATACCCCTTAACATAATAATACACTCCAAAATTTATCCTTAAGGTATCATTAGAAAAAATGCAACAATATCTACAATGATGTAGATTAAAGTGTTAACTGAAAACCAGCCAGACAACAGTATAAATACTTAACATAAAAAGACTTAGGTAAATTGTAGCATGACTTGATGAAATTATTTTTGCAGCCTTTCAATATATAACATGTAAATGTTTCATGATATAGTAAGTTTTTAAAAATCAAACTATAATGTATCATAATTTAAAATGAATTTAAAAATGTATATTTTGAAATGAAATGCCAAAAAGAAAATGAATTGTCTTAGGATAATAACCCAACATTTAACAATTTATTATCAATTTATTCAACATTAAGTAATAAAGTTCTACCCTACCAAGGAAATGAAGGGGTTCCAGGACACAAGCTTCATAAAGTCTCAAAAGGACCACCCCTCCCGTCTACTGCTCACTTTGGCCTTGACTGAGTGTTTTCATACTCTCCTTGGTCATGATGACCTATACTATCCCAAACCCCAGTTTTTCAAGGACCAGCCAACTGCCTCAATTGGTCCTCTGATCATCCCTATGAACCAGTGGGAGACAAATCATGCAAAACAAGCAAACACTCAAGAAACAAAGAACCTGGCCGGACGTAGTGGCTCATGCCTGTAATCCCAGCACTTTGGGAGGCCAAGGTGGGTGGATCACCTGAGGTCAGGAGTTCGAGACCAGTCTGACCAACATGGCAAAGTCCCAGCTACTAGGGAGGCTGAGGCAAGAGAACGGCTTGAACCCAGGAGGCAGAGGTTGCAGTGAGCCGAGAGCCCACCAGTGCACTCCAGCCTGGGCAACAGAGTGAGACTCTGTCTTGAAAAAAAATGTTTTTTTATTTATTAGTTTAACATTTATTACTTTAACAATTTACTTATTTATTACTTTAACCAATCAGCAAGTAGTCAGCCCAAGTTTCACTGTAAACCCTAAAAATATACAGTCCGGCCACATTAAAGTCTCTGGGATTCTCAAGGCCAACTTGCTGACTCAGCAGTGGACGGTATCAGTTAAAAGGCAGTGTGGACTCAGACAAATCAAAGAACCAGGGGCCAGGAGACCTGAGAACAATTCAAAGCAAAATGTAGATAGATTTTTTTTTAACTACAAAAAACACAAAGCTAAAAAGTCCAGCTTAAACGAGATGAGTAAAAAAATAGCTGGAGATATTCTTTTAAGTCTTAGCCAGAGTGCAAAAGGGAGGATGGAAAGTCATTTTATTAAGAGCTGAAGCTAGCCCAGCACAGTGGCTCACACCTGTAATCCCAGCTCTTTGGGAGTCCAAGGTGGGTGGATCACTTGAGGTCAGGAGTTCAAGACCAGCCTGACCAACATGGTGAAACCCCATCTCTAGTAAAAATACAAAATTAGTCAGGCATGGTGGCGCACACCTATAGTCCCAGCTACTTGGGAGGCTGAGGCAGGAGAATCACTTGAACACAAGAGGCAGAGGTTACAGTGAGCTGAGATCGCCCCATTGCACTCCAGCCTGGGCAACAAGAGTGAGACTCCATCTCAAAAAAAAAAAAAAGACCTGAAGCTTTCTGCAGATGAAGATACCTCACGAAAGACAAGTATTGAAAATTCATGGCCAGGCATGGTGGCTCACACCTGTAATCCCAGCACTTTGGGAGGCCAAGGCAGGTGGATCATGAGGTCAGGAGTTCGAGACCAGCCTGGCCAACATAGTGAAACCCCGTCTTTACTAAAAATACAAAAAAATTAGCCAGGCCTGGTGGCAGGCGCCTATAATCCCAGCTACTTGGGAGGCTAAGGTAAGGAGAATCGCTTGAACCTGGGAGGCAGAGGTTGCAGTGAGCTGAGATTGCACCACTGCACTCCAGCCTGGGCGACACTGCCAAGACTCTGTCTCTCAAAAAAAAAAGAAAAATTAATTAAAAAATAATTTTACGTCGGGTGCGGTGGCTCACGCCTGTAATCCTGACACTTTGGGAGGCCGAAGGGGGTGGATCACCTGATGTCAGGGGTTTGAGGCCAGCCTGGCCAACATGGTGAAGCCCTGTCTCTACTAAAAATACAAAAAGTAGCTGGGCATGGTGGCGGGCGCCTGTAATCCCAGCTACTCAGGAGGCTGAGGCAGGAGAATTGCTTGAACCCAGGAGGCGGAGGTTGCAGTGAGCCAAGATAGTGCCATTGCACTCTAGCCTAGATGACAAAAGCAAAACTCCGTTTCAAAAAAATAATAATAATTTTAACTCTGATGCCTCATAAGGAAAGTATTAAAAGCCTTGTTTCTGTTCTTTGCATTCATCTAACACAGTTGAACCTTACTTTTGATTGAGCACTTCTGAAACACCCTTTCTATAGAAAATGCAATTGGACATTCAGGGCGCTAAGAGGCCTATAGTGGAAAAAGGAATATTTTCAAATAAAAACTGCACAGAAGCAATCTGCGAAACTTCTTACTGTTCTGTGCATTCAACTAACATAGTTGAACGGTAGTTTTTATTGAGCAGTTCTGAAACCCTCTTTCTGTAGAAAATGCAAGTGGACATTCAGGGCGCAGAGAGGCCTATAGTGGGAAAAGTAATATCTTCAAATAAAAACCACACAGAAGCAATCTGTGAAACTTCTTACTGTTCTGTGCATTCAACTAACAGAGTTGAACCTTAGTTATTATTGAGCAGTTCTGAAACACTCTTTCTGTAGAAAATACAAGTGGACATTCAGGGCGCTTAGAGGACTATAGTGGAAAAAGGAAAAAGTTCACATAAAAACTACACAGAATCTATCTGTGAAACTTGTCTCTGTTCTGTGCATTCAACTAACGGAGTTGAACCTTACTTTTGATTGAGAAGTTCTGAAACACTCTTTCTGTAGAAAATGCAAGTGGACCTTCGGAGCGCTAAGAGGCCTATAGCGGAAAAAGTAGTACCTTCAAATACAAACTACACAGAATCATTCTGTGAAACTTCTTTCTGTTCTTTGCATTCATCTAACAGAGTTGAACCTTACTTTTGATTGAGCACTTCAGAAACACACTTTCTATAGAAAATGCAATTGGTCATTCAGGGAGCTAAGAGGCCCATAGTGGAAAAAGGAATATTTAAATAAAAACTGCACAGAAGCAATCTGCGAAAGTTCTTACTGTTCTGTGCATTCAACTAACAGTGTTGAACCTTAGTTTATATTGAGCAGTTATGAAACACTCTTTCTGCGTAAAATGCAAGTGAACATTCAGGGTGCTAAGAGGCCTATAGTTGAAAAAGTTATATGTTCAAATAAAAACTACAAAGAAGCTATCTCTGAAACTTCTTACAGTTCTGTGCATTCAACTAACAGAGTTCAACCTTACTTTTGATTCAGCAGTTCTGAAACTCTCTTTCTGTAGGAAATGCAAGTGGACATTCAGTTCGCTAAGATTCCTATGGTGGAAAAAGTAATACCTTCAAATAAAAACTACACAGAAACAATCCGTGATACTTCTTTCTGTTCTGTGCATTCAACTAACAGAGTTGAAGCTTACTTTTGATTGAGCAGTTCTGAAACACTCTTTCTGTAGAAAATGCAAGTGGACCTTCGGAGCGCTAAGAGGCCTGTAGCGGAAAAAGTAATATCGTCAAATAAAAACTACACAGAAGCATTCTGTGAAACTTCTTTCTGTTCTGTGCATTCAACTAACAGAATTTAACCTTACTTTTGATTGAGCAGTTCTGAAACACTTTTTCTGTGGAAAATGCAAGTGAACATTTAGGGCGCTAAGAGGCCTATGGCGGAAAAAT
>NW_022097069.1:0-30560 GCF_006542625.1 Nomascus leucogenys | reverse complement strand
ACCTTAGTTATTATGAGCAGTTCTGAACACTCTTTCTGTAGAAAATGCAAGTGAACATTCAGGGCGCTAAGAGGCCTATAGCGGAAAAATGAATTTCAAATAAAAACTACAACGAGAATCTGTGAAACTTCTTACTGTTCTGTGCATTCAACTAACAGAGTTGAACCTTAGTTTATATTGAGAAGTAATGAAACACTCTTTCTGCAGAAAATGCATGTGAACATTCAGGGCGCTAAGAGGCCTATAGTTGAGAAAGTATATGTTCAAATAAAACTACAAAGAAGCTATCTGTGAACATCTTTACAGTTCTGTGCATTCAACTGACAGAGTTCAACCTTACATTTGATTGAGCAGTTCTGAAACACCCTTTCTGTAGAAAATGCAAGTGGACATTCAGGGCGCTAAGAGGCCTATGGTGGAAAAAGGAACACCTTCAAATAAAAATTACACAGAAGCAATCTGTGAAACTTCTTACGGTTCTGTTCTTTAAACTAACACAGTTGAACCTTAATTTTGATTGAACAGTTCTGAAACACTCTTTCTGTAGAAAATGCAAGTGGACATTCATGGCTCTAAGAGGCCTATAGTGGACAAGGGAATATCTTCAAACAAAAACTACAAAGAAGCAATCTGTGAAACTTCTTTCTGTTCTGTGCTTTCAACTAACAGAGTTGAACCTTAGTTTTGATTGAGCAGTTCTGAAACACTCTTTCTGTAGAAAATACAAGTGGACATTCAGGGCGCTAAGAGGCCTATAGTGGAAAAAGGAATAGGTTCAAATAAAAACTACACAGAAGATATCTGTGAAACTTCTCTCTGTTCTGTGCATTCAACTAACAGAGTTGAACCTTAGTTTGGATTGAGCAGTTCTGAAACACTCTTTCTGTAGAAAATGCAAGTGGACATTCATGGCGCTAAGAGGCCCATAGTAGAAAAAGGAATATCTTCAAACAAAAACTATACAGAAGCAATCTGTGAAACTTCTTTCTGTTCTGTGCATTCAACTAACAGAGTTGAACCTTACTTTTGATTGAGCAGTTCTGAAACACTCTTTCTGTAGAAAATGGACGTGGACCTTCGGAGCGCTAAGAGGCCTACAGCGGAAAAAGTAATATCTTCAAATAAAAACTACACAGAAGCATTCTGTGAAACTTCTTTCTGTTCATTGCATTCAACTAACAGAGTTTAACTTTACTTTTGATTGAGCAGTTCTGAAACACTCTTTCTGTAGAAAATGCAAGTGGACATTCAGGGCGCTAAGAGGCCTATAGTGGAAAAGGAATATTTTCAAATAAAAACTGCACAGAAGAAATCTGTGAAACTTCTTACTGTTCTGTGCATTCAACTAACAGAGTTGAACCTCAATTTTGATTGAGCAGTTCTGAAACACTCTTTCTGTAGAAAATACAAGTGGACATTCAGGGCGCTAAGAGGACTATAGTGGAAAAAGGAAAAAGTTCACATAAAAACTACACAGAAGCTATCTGTGAAACTTCTCTCTGTTCTGTGCATTCAAATAACGGAGTTGAACCTTACTTTTGATTGAGAAGTTCTGAAACACTCTTTCTGTAGAAAATGCAAGTGGACCTTCGGAGCGCTAAGAGGCCTATAGCGGAAAAAGTAATACCTTCAAATACAAACTACACAGAAGCATTCTGTGAAACTTCTTTCTGTTCTGTGCATTCAACTAACAGAGTTTAACCTTAATTTTGATTGAGCAGTTCTGAAACACTCTTTCTGTAGAAAATGCAATTGGACATTCAGGGCGCTATGCGGCCTATAGTGGAAAAGGAATATTTTCAAATAAAAACTGCACAGAAGAAATCTGTGAAACTTCTTACTGTTCTGTGCATTCAACTAACAGAGTTGAACCTCAGTTTTGATTGAGCAGTTCTGAAACACTCTTTCTGTAGAAAATACAAGTGGACATTCAAGGCGCTAAGAGGACTATAGTGGAAAAAAGAAAAAGTTCACATAAAAACTACACAGAATCTATCTGTGAAACTTCTGTCTGTTCTGTGCATTCAACTAACGGACTTGAACCTTACTTTTGATTGAGGAGTTCTGAAACACTCTTTCTGTAGAAAATGCAAGTGGACCTTCGGAGCGCTAAGAGGCCTATAGCGGAAAAAGGAATACTTTCAAATACAAACTACACAGAAGGATTCTGTGAAACTTCTTTCTGTTCTTTGCATTCATCTAACAGAGTTGAACCTTACTTTTGATTGAGCACTTCTGAAACACCCTTTCTATAGAAAATGCAATTGGACATTCAGGGAGCTAAGAGGCCTATACTGGAAAAAGGAATATTTTCAAATAAAAACTGCACAGAAGCAATCTGCGAAACTTCTTACTGTTCTGTGCATTCAACTAACAGAGTTGAACCTTAGTTATTATTGAGCAGTTCTGAAACACTCTTTCTGTAGAAAATGCAAGTGAACATTCAGGGCGCTAAGAGGCCTATAGCGGAAAAATGAATATGTTCAAATAAAAACTACACAGAAGAAATCTGTGAAACTTCTTACTGTTCTGTGCATTCAACTAACAGAGTTGAACCTTAGTTTATATTGAGAAGTAATGAAACACTCTTTCTGCAGAAAATGCATGTGAACATTCAGGGCGCTAAGAGGCCTATAGTTGAGAAAGGTATATGTTCAAATAAAAACTACAAAGAAGCTATCTGTGAAACATCTTACAGTTCTGTGCATTCAACTGACAGAGTTCAACCTTACATTTGATTGAGCAGTTCTGAAACACCCTTTCTGTAGAAAATGCAAGTGGACATTCAGGGCGCTAAGAGGCCTATGGTGGAAAAAGGAACACCTTCAAATAAAAATTACACAGAAGCAATCTGTGAAACTTCTTACGGTTCTGTTCTTTAAACTAACACAGTTGAACCTTAATTTTGATTGAACAGTTCTGAAACACTCTTTCTGTAGAAAATGCAAGTGGACATTCATGGCTCTAAGAGGCCTATAGTGGACAAGGGAATATCTTCAAACAAAAACTACAAAGAAGCAATCTGTGAAACTTCTTTCTGTTCTGTGCTTTCAACTAACAGAGTTGAACCTTAGTTTTGATTGAGCAGTTCTGAAACACTCTTTCTGTAGAAAATACAAGTGGACATTCAGGGCGCTAAGAGGCCTATAGTGGAAAAAGGAATAGGTTCAAATAAAAACTACACAGAAGATATCTGTGAAACTTCTCTCTGTTCTGTGCATTCAACTAACAGAGTTGAACCTTAGTTTGGATTGAGCAGTTCTGAAACACTCTTTCTGTAGAAAATGCAAGTGGACATTCATGGCGCTAAGAGGCCCATAGTAGAAAAAGGAATATCTTCAAACAAAAACTATACAGAAGCAATCTGTGAAACTTCTTTCTGTTCTGTGCATTCAACTAACAGAGTTGAACCTTACTTTTGATTGAGCAGTTCTGAAACACTCTTTCTGTAGAAAATGGACGTGGACCTTCGGAGCGCTAAGAGGCCTACAGCGGAAAAAGTAATATCTTCAAATAAAAACTACACAGAAGCATTCTGTGAAACTTCTTTCTGTTCATTGCATTCAACTAACAGAGTTTAACTTTACTTTTGATTGAGCAGTTCTGAAACACTCTTTCTGTAGAAAATGCAAGTGGACATTCAGGGCGCTAAGAGGCCTATAGTGGAAAAGGAATATTTTCAAATAAAAACTGCACAGAAGAAATCTGTGAAACTTCTTACTGTTCTGTGCATTCAACTAACAGAGTTGAACCTCAATTTTGATTGAGCAGTTCTGAAACACTCTTTCTGTAGAAAATACAAGTGGACATTCAGGGCGCTAAGAGGACTATAGTGGAAAAAGGAAAAAGTTCACATAAAAACTACACAGAAGCTATCTGTGAAACTTCTCTCTGTTCTGTGCATTCAAATAACGGAGTTGAACCTTACTTTTGATTGAGAAGTTCTGAAACACTCTTTCTGTAGAAAATGCAAGTGGACCTTCGGAGCGCTAAGAGGCCTATAGCGGAAAAAGTAATACCTTCAAATACAAACTACACAGAAGCATTCTGTGAAACTTCTTTCTGTTCTGTGCATTCAACTAACAGAGTTTAACCTTAATTTTGATTGAGCAGTTCTGAAACACTCTTTCTGTAGAAAATGCAATTGGACATTCAGGGCGCTATGCGGCCTATAGTGGAAAAGGAATATTTTCAAATAAAAACTGCACAGAAGAAATCTGTGAAACTTCTTACTGTTCTGTGCATTCAACTAACAGAGTTGAACCTCAGTTTTGATTGAGCAGTTCTGAAACACTCTTTCTGTAGAAAATACAAGTGGACATTCAAGGCGCTAAGAGGACTCTAGTGGAAAAAAGAAAAAGTTCACATAAAAACTACACAGAATCTATCTGTGAAACTTCTGTCTGTTCTGTGCATTCAACTAACGGACTTGAACCTTACTTTTGATTGAGGAGTTCTGAAACACTCTTTCTGTAGAAAATGCAAGTGGACCTTCGGAGCGCTAAGAGGCCTATAGCGGAAAAAGGAATACTTTCAAATACAAACTACACAGAAGGATTCTGTGAAACTTCTTTCTGTTCTTTGCATTCATCTAACAGAGTTGAACCTTACTTTTGATTGAGCACTTCTGAAACACCCTTTCTATAGAAAATGCAATTGGACATTCAGGGAGCTAAGAGGCCTATACTGGAAAAAGGAATATTTTCAAATAAAAACTGCACAGAAGCAATCTGCGAAACTTCTTACTGTTCTGTGCATTCAACTAACAGAGTTGAACCTTAGTTATTATTGAGCAGTTCTGAAACACTCTTTCTGTAGAAAATGCAAGTGAACATTCAGGGCGCTAAGAGGCCTATAGCGGAAAAATGAATATGTTCAAATAAAAACTACACAGAAGAAATCTGTGAAACTTCTTACTGTTCTGTGCATTCAACTAACAGAGTTGAACCTTAGTTTATATTGAGAAGTAATGAAACACTCTTTCTGCAGAAAATGCATGTGAACATTCAGGGCGCTAAGAGGCCTATAGTTGAGAAAGGTATATGTTCAAATAAAAACTACAAAGAAGCTATCTGTGAAACATCTTACAGTTCTGTGCATTCAACTGACAGAGTTCAACCTTACATTTGATTGAGCAGTTCTGAAACACCCTTTCTGTAGAAAATGCAAGTGGACATTCAGGGCGCTAAGAGGCCTATGGTGGAAAAAGGAACACCTTCAAATAAAAATTACACAGAAGCAATCTGTGAAACTTCTTACGGTTCTGTTCTTTAAACTAACACAGTTGAACCTTAATTTTGATTGAACAGTTCTGAAACACTCTTTCTGTAGAAAATGCAAGTGGACATTCATGGCTCTAAGAGGCCTATAGTGGACAAGGGAATATCTTCAAACAAAAACTACAAAGAAGCAATCTGTGAAACTTCTTTCTGTTCTGTGCTTTCAACTAACAGAGTTGAACCTTAGTTTTGATTGAGCAGTTCTGAAACACTCTTTCTGTAGAAAATACAAGTGGACATTCAGGGCGCTAAGAGGCCTATAGTGGAAAAAGGAATAGGTTCAAATAAAAACTACACAGAAGATATCTGTGAAACTTCTCTCTGTTCTGTGCATTCAACTAACAGAGTTGAACCTTAGTTTGGATTGAGCAGTTCTGAAACACTCTTTCTGTAGAAAATGCAAGTGGACATTCATGGCGCTAAGAGGCCCATAGTAGAAAAAGGAATATCTTCAAACAAAAACTATACAGAAGCAATCTGTGAAACTTCTTTCTGTTCTGTGCATTCAACTAACAGAGTTGAACCTTACTTTTGATTGAGCAGTTCTGAAACACTCTTTCTGTAGAAAATGGACGTGGACTTCGGAGCGCTAAGAGGCCTACAGGGAAAAAGTAATATCTTCAAATAAAAACTACACAGAAGCATTCTGTGAAACTTCTTTCTGTTCTTGCATCAACTAACAGAGTTAACTTATTTTATTGAATTTGAAACTCTTTCTGTTCTTTGTGCTATTCAACTAACAGAGTTGAACCTTAGTTTGTGATTGAGCAGTTCTGAAACACTCTTTCTGTAGAAAATACAAGTGGACATTCAGGGCGCTAAGAGGCCTATAGTGGAAAAAGGAAATAGTTCAATAAAAACTACACAGAAGCTATCTGTGAAACTTCTCTCTGTTCTGTGCATTCAACTAACAGAGTTGAACCTTACTTTGATTGAGCAGTTCTGAAACACTCTTTCTGTAGAAAATGCAAGTGGACCTTCGGAGCGCTAAGAGGCCTATAGCGGAAAAAGTAATACTTCAAATAAAAACTACACAGAAGCATTCTGTGAAACTTCTTTCTGTTCTGTGCATTCAACTAACAGAGTTAACCTTATTTTGATTGAGCAGTTCTGAAACACTCTTTCTGTAGAAAATGCAATGGACATTCAGGGCGCTAAGGGCCTATAGTGGAAAAGGAATATTTTCAAATAAAAACTGCACAGAAGAAATCTGTGAAACTTCTTACTGTTCTGTGCATTCAACTAACAGAGTTGAACCTCAGTTTTGATTGAGCAGTTCTGAAACACTCTTTCTGTAGAAAATACAAGTGGACATTCAGGCGCTAAGAGGACTATAGTGGAAAAAGAAAAAGTTCACATAAAAACTACACAGAACTATCTGTGAAACTTCTTCTGTTCTGTGCATTCAACTAACGATTGAACCTTACTTTTGATTGAGAGTTCTGAAACACTCTTTCTGTAGAAAATGCAAGTGGACTTCGGAGCGCTAAGAGGCCTATAGCGGAAAAAGAATACTTCAAATACAAACTACACAGAAGCATTCTGTGAAACTTCTTTCTGTTCTTGCATTCAACTAACAGAGTTAACCTTACTTTTGATTGAGCAGTTCTGAAACACTCTTTCTGTAGAAAATGCAATTGGACATTCAGGGCGCTAAGAGGCCTATAGTGGAAAAGGAATATTTCAAATAAAACTGCACAGAAGAATCTGTGAAACTTCTTACTGTTCTGTGCATTCAACTAACAGAGTTGAACCTATTTTGATTGAGCAGTTCTGAAACACTCTTTCTGTAGAAAATCAAGTGACATTCAGGCGCTAAGAGCTATAGGGAAAAGAAAGTTCAATAAAAACTACACAGAAGAATCTGTGAAACTTCTTCTGTTCTGTGCATTCAACTAACGAGTTGAACCTTATTTTGATTGAGAGTTCTGAAACACTCTTTCTGTAGAAAATGCAAGTGGACTTCGGGCGCTAAGAGGCCTATAGCGGAAAAAGAATACTTCAAATAAAACTACACAGAAGATTCTGTGAAACTTCTTCTGTTCTTGCATTCACTAACAGAGTTGAACCTTACTTTGATTGAGCACTTCTGAAACACCCTTTCTATAGAAAATGCAATGGACATTCAGGGCTAAGAGGCCTATACTGGAAAAAGGAATATTTCAAATAAAAACTGCACAGAAGCAATCTGCGAAACTTCTTACTGTTCTGTGCATTCAACTAACAGAGTTGAACCTTAATTATTATTGAGCAGTTCTGAAACACTCTTTCTGTAGAAAATGCAAGTGAACATTCAGGGCGCTAAGAGGCCTATAGCGGAAAAATGAATATGTTCAAATAAAAACTACACAGAAGAAATCTGTGAAACTTCTTACTGTTCTGTGCATTCAACTAACAGAGTTGAACCTTAGTTTATATTGAGAAGTAATGAAACACTCTTTCTGCAGAAAATGCATGTGAACATTCAGGGCGCTAAGAGGCCTATAGTTGAGAAAGGTATATGTTCAAATAAAAACTACAAAGAAGCTATCTGTGAAACATCTTACAGTTCTGTGCATTCAACTGACAGAGTTCAACCTTACATTTGATTGAGCAGTTCTGAAACACCCTTTCTGTAGAAAATGCAAGTGGACATTCAGGGCGCTAAGAGGCCTATGGTGGAAAAAGGAACACCTTCAAATAAAAATTTCACAGAAGCAATCTGTGAAACTTCTTACGGTTCTGTTCTTTAAACTAACACAGTTGAACCTTAATTTTGATTGAACAGTTCTGAAACACTCTTTCTGTAGAAAATGCAAGTGGACATTCATGGCTCTAAGAGGCCTATAGTGGACAAGGGAATATCTTCAAACAAAAACTACAAAGAAGCAATCTGTGAAACTTCTTTCTGTTCTGTGCTTTCAACTAACAGAGTTGAACCTTAGTTTTGATTGAGCAGTTCTGAAACACTCTTTCTGTAGAAAATACAAGTGGACATTCAGGGCGCTAAGAGGCCTATAGTGGAAAAAGGAATAGGTTCAAATAAAAACTACACAGAAGATATCTGTGAAACTTCTCTCTGTTCTGTGCATTCAACTAACAGAGTTGAACCTTAGTTTGGATTGAGCAGTTCTGAAACACTCTTTCTGTAGAAAATGCAAGTGGACATTCATGGCGCTAAGAGGCCCATAGTAGAAAAAGGAATATCTTCAAACAAAAACTATACAGAAGCAATCTGTGAAACTTCTTTCTGTTCTGTGCATTCAACTAACAGAGTTGAACCTTACTTTTGATTGAGCAGTTCTGAAACACTCTTTCTGTAGAAAATGGACGTGGACCTTCGGAGCGCTAAGAGGCCTACAGCGGAAAAAGTAATATCTTCAAATAAAAACTACACAGAAGCATTCTGTGAAACTTCTTTCTGTTCATTGCATTCAACTAACAGAGTTTAACTTTACTTTTGATTGAGCAGTTCTGAAACACTCTTTCTGTAGAAAATGCAAGTGGACATTCAGGGCGCTAAGAGGCCTATAGTGGAAAAGGAATATTTTCAAATAAAAACTGCACAGAAGAAATCTGTGAAACTTCTTACTGTTCTGTGCATTCAACTAACAGAGTTGAACCTCAATTTTGATTGAGCAGTTCTGAAACACTCTTTCTGTAGAAAATACAAGTGGACATTCAGGGCGCTAAGAGGACTATAGTGGAAAAAGGAAAAAGTTCACATAAAAACTACACAGAAGCTATCTGTGAAACTTCTCTCTGTTCTGTGCATTCAAATAACGGAGTTGAACCTTACTTTTGATTGAGAAGTTCTGAAACACTCTTTCTGTAGAAAATGCAAGTGGACCTTCGGAGCGCTAAGAGGCCTATAGCGGAAAAAGTAATACCTTCAAATACAAACTACACAGAAGCATTCTGTGAAACTTCTTTCTGTTCTGTGCATTCAACTAACAGAGTTTAACCTTAATTTTGATTGAGCAGTTCTGAAACACTCTTTCTGTAGAAAATGCAATTGGACATTCAGGGCGCTATGCGGCCTATAGTGGAAAAGGAATATTTTCAAATAAAAACTGCACAGAAGAAATCTGTGAAACTTCTTACTGTTCTGTGCATTCAACTAACAGAGTTGAACCTCAGTTTTGATTGAGCAGTTCTGAAACACTCTTTCTGTAGAAAATACAAGTGGACATTCAAGGCGCTAAGAGGACTTAGTGGAAAAAAGAAAAAGTTCACATAAAAACTACACAGAATCTATCTGTGAAACTTCTGTCTGTTCTGTGCATTCAACTAACGGACTTGAACCTTACTTTTGATTGAGGAGTTCTGAAACACTCTTTCTGTAGAAAATGCAAGTGGACCTTCGGAGCGCTAAGAGGCCTATAGCGGAAAAAGGAATACTTTCAAATACAAACTACACAGAAGGATTCTGTGAAACTTCTTTCTGTTCTTTGCATTCATCTAACAGAGTTGAACCTTACTTTTGATTGAGCACTTCTGAAACACCCTTTCTATAGAAAATGCAATTGGACATTCAGGGAGCTAAGAGGCCTATACTGGAAAAAGGAATATTTTCAAATAAAAACTGCACAGAAGCAATCTGCGAAACTTCTTACTGTTCTGTGCATTCAACTAACAGAGTTGAACCTTAGTTATTATTGAGCAGTTCTGAAACACTCTTTCTGTAGAAAATGCAAGTGAACATTCAGGGCGCTAAGAGGCCTATAGCGGAAAAATGAATATGTTCAAATAAAAACTACACAGAAGAAATCTGTGAAACTTCTTACTGTTCTGTGCATTCAACTAACAGAGTTGAACCTTAGTTTATATTGAGAAGTAATGAAACACTCTTTCTGCAGAAAATGCATGTGAACATTCAGGGCGCTAAGAGGCCTATAGTTGAGAAAGGTATATGTTCAAATAAAAACTACAAAGAAGCTATCTGTGAAACATCTTACAGTTCTGTGCATTCAACTGACAGAGTTCAACCTTACATTTGATTGAGCAGTTCTGAAACACCCTTTCTGTAGAAAATGCAAGTGGACATTCAGGGCGCTAAGAGGCCTATGGTGGAAAAAGGAACACCTTCAAATAAAAATTACACAGAAGCAATCTGTGAAACTTCTTACGGTTCTGTTCTTTAAACTAACACAGTTGAACCTTAATTTTGATTGAACAGTTCTGAAACACTCTTTCTGTAGAAAATGCAAGTGGACATTCATGGCTCTAAGAGGCCTATAGTGGACAAGGGAATATCTTCAAACAAAAACTACAAAGAAGCAATCTGTGAAACTTCTTTCTGTTCTGTGCTTTCAACTAACAGAGTTGAACCTTAGTTTTGATTGAGCAGTTCTGAAACACTCTTTCTGTAGAAAATACAAGTGGACATTCAGGGCGCTAAGAGGCCTATAGTGGAAAAAGGAATAGGTTCAAATAAAAACTACACAGAAGATATCTGTGAAACTTCTCTCTGTTCTGTGCATTCAACTAACAGAGTTGAACCTTAGTTTGGATTGAGCAGTTCTGAAACACTCTTTCTGTAGAAAATGCAAGTGGACATTCATGGCGCTAAGAGGCCCATAGTAGAAAAAGGAATATCTTCAAACAAAAACTATACAGAAGCAATCTGTGAAACTTCTTTCTGTTCTGTGCATTCAACTAACAGAGTTGAACCTTACTTTTGATTGAGCAGTTCTGAAACACTCTTTCTGTAGAAAATGGACGTGGACCTTCGGAGCGCTAAGAGGCCTACAGCGGAAAAAGTAATATCTTCAAATAAAAACTACACAGAAGCATTCTGTGAAACTTCTTTCTGTTCATTGCATTCAACTAACAGAGTTTAACTTTACTTTTGATTGAGCAGTTCTGAAACACTCTTTCTGTAGAAAATGCAAGTGGACATTCAGGGCGCTAAGAGGCCTATAGTGGAAAAGGAATATTTTCAAATAAAAACTGCACAGAAGAAATCTGTGAAACTTCTTACTGTTCTGTGCATTCAACTAACAGAGTTGAACCTCAATTTTGATTGAGCAGTTCTGAAACACTCTTTCTGTAGAAAATACAAGTGGACATTCAGGGCGCTAAGAGGACTATAGTGGAAAAAGGAAAAAGTTCACATAAAAACTACACAGAAGCTATCTGTGAAACTTCTCTCTGTTCTGTGCATTCAAATAACGGAGTTGAACCTTACTTTTGATTGAGAAGTTCTGAAACACTCTTTCTGTAGAAAATGCAAGTGGACCTTCGGAGCGCTAAGAGGCCTATAGCGGAAAAAGTAATACCTTCAAATACAAACTACACAGAAGCATTCTGTGAAACTTCTTTCTGTTCTGTGCATTCAACTAACAGAGTTTAACCTTAATTTTGATTGAGCAGTTCTGAAACACTCTTTCTGTAGAAAATGCAATTGGACATTCAGGGCGCTATGCGGCCTATAGTGGAAAAGGAATATTTTCAAATAAAAACTGCACAGAAGAAATCTGTGAAACTTCTTACTGTTCTGTGCATTCAACTAACAGAGTTGAACCTCAGTTTTGATTGAGCAGTTCTGAAACACTCTTTCTGTAGAAAATACAAGTGGACATTCAAGGCGCTAAGAGGACTCTAGTGGAAAAAAGAAAAAGTTCACATAAAAACTACACAGAATCTATCTGTGAAACTTCTGTCTGTTCTGTGCATTCAACTAACGGACTTGAACCTTACTTTTGATTGAGGAGTTCTGAAACACTCTTTCTGTAGAAAATGCAAGTGGACCTTCGGAGCGCTAAGAGGCCTATAGCGGAAAAAGGAATACTTTCAAATACAAACTACACAGAAGGATTCTGTGAAACTTCTTTCTGTTCTTTGCATTCATCTAACAGAGTTGAACCTTACTTTTGATTGAGCACTTCTGAAACACCCTTTCTATAGAAAATGCAATTGGACATTCAGGGAGCTAAGAGGCCTATACTGGAAAAAGGAATATTTTCAAATAAAAACTGCACAGAAGCAATCTGCGAAACTTCTTACTGTTCTGTGCATTCAACTAACAGAGTTGAACCTTAGTTATTATTGAGCAGTTCTGAAACACTCTTTCTGTAGAAAATGCAAGTGAACATTCAGGGCGCTAAGAGGCCTATAGCGGAAAAATGAATATGTTCAAATAAAAACTACACAGAAGAAATCTGTGAAACTTCTTACTGTTCTGTGCATTCAACTAACAGAGTTGAACCTTAGTTTATATTGAGAAGTAATGAAACACTCTTTCTGCAGAAAATGCATGTGAACATTCAGGGCGCTAAGAGGCCTATAGTTGAGAAAGGTATATGTTCAAATAAAAACTACAAAGAAGCTATCTGTGAAACATCTTACAGTTCTGTGCATTCAACTGACAGAGTTCAACCTTACATTTGATTGAGCAGTTCTGAAACACCCTTTCTGTAGAAAATGCAAGTGGACATTCAGGGCGCTAAGAGGCCTATGGTGGAAAAAGGAACACCTTCAAATAAAAATTACACAGAAGCAATCTGTGAAACTTCTTACGGTTCTGTTCTTTAAACTAACACAGTTGAACCTTAATTTTGATTGAACAGTTCTGAAACACTCTTTCTGTAGAAAATGCAAGTGGACATTCATGGCTCTAAGAGGCCTATAGTGGACAAGGGAATATCTTCAAACAAAAACTACAAAGAAGCAATCTGTGAAACTTCTTTCTGTTCTGTGCTTTCAACTAACAGAGTTGAACCTTAGTTTTGATTGAGCAGTTCTGAAACACTCTTTCTGTAGAAAATACAAGTGGACATTCAGGGCGCTAAGAGGCCTATAGTGGAAAAAGGAATAGGTTCAAATAAAAACTACACAGAAGATATCTGTGAAACTTCTCTCTGTTCTGTGCATTCAACTAACAGAGTTGAACCTTAGTTTGGATTGAGCAGTTCTGAAACACTCTTTCTGTAGAAAATGCAAGTGGACATTCATGGCGCTAAGAGGCCCATAGTAGAAAAAGGAATATCTTCAAACAAAAACTATACAGAAGCAATCTGTGAAACTTCTTTCTGTTCTGTGCATTCAACTAACAGAGTTGAACCTTACTTTTGATTGAGCAGTTCTGAAACACTCTTTCTGTAGAAAATGGACGTGGACCTTCGGAGCGCTAAGAGGCCTACAGCGGAAAAAGTAATATCTTCAAATAAAAACTACACAGAAGCATTCTGTGAAACTTCTTTCTGTTCATTGCATTCAACTAACAGAGTTTAACTTTACTTTTGATTGAGCAGTTCTGAAACACTCTTTCTGTAGAAAATGCAAGTGGACATTCAGGGCGCTAAGAGGCCTATAGTGGAAAAGGAATATTTTCAAATAAAAACTGCACAGAAGAAATCTGTGAAACTTCTTACTGTTCTGTGCATTCAACTAACAGAGTTGAACCTCAATTTTGATTGAGCAGTTCTGAAACACTCTTTCTGTAGAAAATACAAGTGGACATTCAGGGCGCTAAGAGGACTATAGTGGAAAAAGGAAAAAGTTCACATAAAAACTACACAGAAGCTATCTGTGAAACTTCTCTCTGTTCTGTGCATTCAAATAACGGAGTTGAACCTTACTTTTGATTGAGAAGTTCTGAAACACTCTTTCTGTAGAAAATGCAAGTGGACCTTCGGAGCGCTAAGAGGCCTATAGCGGAAAAAGTAATACCTTCAAATACAAACTACACAGAAGCATTCTGTGAAACTTCTTTCTGTTCTGTGCATTCAACTAACAGAGTTTAACCTTAATTTTGATTGAGCAGTTCTGAAACACTCTTTCTGTAGAAAATGCAATTGGACATTCAGGGCGCTATGCGGCCTATAGTGGAAAAGGAATATTTTCAAATAAAAACTGCACAGAAGAAATCTGTGAAACTTCTTACTGTTCTGTGCATTCAACTAACAGAGTTGAACCTCAGTTTTGATTGAGCAGTTCTGAAACACTCTTTCTGTAGAAAATACAAGTGGACATTCAAGGCGCTAAGAGGACTTAGTGGAAAAAAGAAAAAGTTCACATAAAAACTACACAGAATCTATCTGTGAAACTTCTGTCTGTTCTGTGCATTCAACTAACGGACTTGAACCTTACTTTTGATTGAGGAGTTCTGAAACACTCTTTCTGTAGAAAATGCAAGTGGACCTTCGGAGCGCTAAGAGGCCTATAGCGGAAAAAGGAATACTTTCAAATACAAACTACACAGAAGGATTCTGTGAAACTTCTTTCTGTTCTTTGCATTCATCTAACAGAGTTGAACCTTACTTTTGATTGAGCACTTCTGAAACACCCTTTCTATAGAAAATGCAATTGGACATTCAGGGAGCTAAGAGGCCTATACTGGAAAAAGGAATATTTTCAAATAAAAACTGCACAGAAGCAATCTGCGAAACTTCTTACTGTTCTGTGCATTCAACTAACAGAGTTGAACCTTAGTTATTATTGAGCAGTTCTGAAACACTCTTTCTGTAGAAAATGCAAGTGAACATTCAGGGCGCTAAGAGGCCTATAGCGGAAAAATGAATATGTTCAAATAAAAACTACACAGAAGAAATCTGTGAAACTTCTTACTGTTCTGTGCATTCAACTAACAGAGTTGAACCTTAGTTTATATTGAGAAGTAATGAAACACTCTTTCTGCAGAAAATGCATGTGAACATTCAGGGCGCTAAGAGGCCTATAGTTGAGAAAGGTATATGTTCAAATAAAAACTACAAAGAAGCTATCTGTGAAACATCTTACAGTTCTGTGCATTCAACTGACAGAGTTCAACCTTACATTTGATTGAGCAGTTCTGAAACACCCTTTCTGTAGAAAATGCAAGTGGACATTCAGGGCGCTAAGAGGCCTATGGTGGAAAAAGGAACACCTTCAAATAAAAATTACACAGAAGCAATCTGTGAAACTTCTTACGGTTCTGTTCTTTAAACTAACACAGTTGAACCTTAATTTTGATTGAACAGTTCTGAAACACTCTTTCTGTAGAAAATGCAAGTGGACATTCATGGCTCTAAGAGGCCTATAGTGGACAAGGGAATATCTTCAAACAAAAACTACAAAGAAGCAATCTGTGAAACTTCTTTCTGTTCTGTGCTTTCAACTAACAGAGTTGAACCTTAGTTTTGATTGAGCAGTTCTGAAACACTCTTTCTGTAGAAAATACAAGTGGACATTCAGGGCGCTAAGAGGCCTATAGTGGAAAAAGGAATAGGTTCAAATAAAAACTACACAGAAGATATCTGTGAAACTTCTCTCTGTTCTGTGCATTCAACTAACAGAGTTGAACCTTAGTTTGGATTGAGCAGTTCTGAAACACTCTTTCTGTAGAAAATGCAAGTGGACATTCATGGCGCTAAGAGGCCCATAGTAGAAAAAGGAATATCTTCAAACAAAAACTATACAGAAGCAATCTGTGAAACTTCTTTCTGTTCTGTGCATTCAACTAACAGAGTTGAACCTTACTTTTGATTGAGCAGTTCTGAAACACTCTTTCTGTAGAAAATGGACGTGGACCTTCGGAGCGCTAAGAGGCCTACAGCGGAAAAAGTAATATCTTCAAATAAAAACTACACAGAAGCATTCTGTGAAACTTCTTTCTGTTCATTGCATTCAACTAACAGAGTTTAACTTTACTTTTGATTGAGCAGTTCTGAAACACTCTTTCTGTAGAAAATGCAAGTGGACATTCAGGGCGCTAAGAGGCCTATAGTGGAAAAGGAATATTTTCAAATAAAAACTGCACAGAAGAAATCTGTGAAACTTCTTACTGTTCTGTGCATTCAACTAACAGAGTTGAACCTCAATTTTGATTGAGCAGTTCTGAAACACTCTTTCTGTAGAAAATACAAGTGGACATTCAGGGCGCTAAGAGGACTATAGTGGAAAAAGGAAAAAGTTCACATAAAAACTACACAGAAGCTATCTGTGAAACTTCTCTCTGTTCTGTGCATTCAAATAACGGAGTTGAACCTTACTTTTGATTGAGAAGTTCTGAAACACTCTTTCTGTAGAAAATGCAAGTGGACCTTCGGAGCGCTAAGAGGCCTATAGCGGAAAAAGTAATACCTTCAAATACAAACTACACAGAAGCATTCTGTGAAACTTCTTTCTGTTCTGTGCATTCAACTAACAGAGTTTAACCTTAATTTTGATTGAGCAGTTCTGAAACACTCTTTCTGTAGAAAATGCAATTGGACATTCAGGGCGCTATGCGGCCTATAGTGGAAAAGGAATATTTTCAAATAAAAACTGCACAGAAGAAATCTGTGAAACTTCTTACTGTTCTGTGCATTCAACTAACAGAGTTGAACCTCAGTTTTGATTGAGCAGTTCTGAAACACTCTTTCTGTAGAAAATACAAGTGGACATTCAAGGCGCTAAGAGGACTATAGTGGAAAAAAGAAAAAGTTCACATAAAAACTACACAGAATCTATCTGTGAAACTTCTGTCTGTTCTGTGCATTCAACTAACGGACTTGAACCTTACTTTTGATTGAGGAGTTCTGAAACACTCTTTCTGTAGAAAATGCAAGTGGACCTTCGGAGCGCTAAGAGGCCTATAGCGGAAAAAGGAATACTTTCAAATACAAACTACACAGAAGGATTCTGTGAAACTTCTTTCTGTTCTTTGCATTCATCTAACAGAGTTGAACCTTACTTTTGATTGAGCACTTCTGAAACACCCTTTCTATAGAAAATGCAATTGGACATTCAGGGAGCTAAGAGGCCTATACTGGAAAAAGGAATATTTTCAAATAAAAACTGCACAGAAGCAATCTGCGAAACTTCTTACTGTTCTGTGCATTCAACTAACAGAGTTGAACCTTAGTTATTATTGAGCAGTTCTGAAACACTCTTTCTGTAGAAAATGCAAGTGAACATTCAGGGCGCTAAGAGGCCTATAGCGGAAAAATGAATATGTTCAAATAAAAACTACACAGAAGAAATCTGTGAAACTTCTTACTGTTCTGTGCATTCAACTAACAGAGTTGAACCTTAGTTTATATTGAGAAGTAATGAAACACTCTTTCTGCAGAAAATGCATGTGAACATTCAGGGCGCTAAGAGGCCTATAGTTGAGAAAGGTATATGTTCAAATAAAAACTACAAAGAAGCTATCTGTGAAACATCTTACAGTTCTGTGCATTCAACTGACAGAGTTCAACCTTACATTTGATTGAGCAGTTCTGAAACACCCTTTCTGTAGAAAATGCAAGTGGACATTCAGGGCGCTAAGAGGCCTATGGTGGAAAAAGGAACACCTTCAAATAAAAATTACACAGAAGCAATCTGTGAAACTTCTTACGGTTCTGTTCTTTAAACTAACACAGTTGAACCTTAATTTTGATTGAACAGTTCTGAAACACTCTTTCTGTAGAAAATGCAAGTGGACATTCATGGCTCTAAGAGGCCTATAGTGGACAAGGGAATATCTTCAAACAAAAACTACAAAGAAGCAATCTGTGAAACTTCTTTCTGTTCTGTGCTTTCAACTAACAGAGTTGAACCTTAGTTTTGATTGAGCAGTTCTGAAACACTCTTTCTGTAGAAAATACAAGTGGACATTCAGGGCGCTAAGAGGCCTATAGTGGAAAAAGGAATAGGTTCAAATAAAAACTACACAGAAGATATCTGTGAAACTTCTCTCTGTTCTGTGCATTCAACTAACAGAGTTGAACCTTAGTTTGGATTGAGCAGTTCTGAAACACTCTTTCTGTAGAAAATGCAAGTGGACATTCATGGCGCTAAGAGGCCCATAGTAGAAAAAGGAATATCTTCAAACAAAAACTATACAGAAGCAATCTGTGAAACTTCTTTCTGTTCTGTGCATTCAACTAACAGAGTTGAACCTTACTTTTGATTGAGCAGTTCTGAAACACTCTTTCTGTAGAAAATGGACGTGGACCTTCGGAGCGCTAAGAGGCCTACAGCGGAAAAAGTAATATCTTCAAATAAAAACTACACAGAAGCATTCTGTGAAACTTCTTTCTGTTCATTGCATTCAACTAACAGAGTTTAACTTTACTTTTGATTGAGCAGTTCTGAAACACTCTTTCTGTAGAAAATGCAAGTGGACATTCAGGGCGCTAAGAGGCCTATAGTGGAAAAGGAATATTTTCAAATAAAAACTGCACAGAAGAAATCTGTGAAACTTCTTACTGTTCTGTGCATTCAACTAACAGAGTTGAACCTCAATTTTGATTGAGCAGTTCTGAAACACTCTTTCTGTAGAAAATACAAGTGGACATTCAGGGCGCTAAGAGGACTATAGTGGAAAAAGGAAAAAGTTCACATAAAAACTACACAGAAGCTATCTGTGAAACTTCTCTCTGTTCTGTGCATTCAAATAACGGAGTTGAACCTTACTTTTGATTGAGAAGTTCTGAAACACTCTTTCTGTAGAAAATGCAAGTGGACCTTCGGAGCGCTAAGAGGCCTATAGCGGAAAAAGTAATACCTTCAAATACAAACTACACAGAAGCATTCTGTGAAACTTCTTTCTGTTCTGTGCATTCAACTAACAGAGTTTAACCTTAATTTTGATTGAGCAGTTCTGAAACACTCTTTCTGTAGAAAATGCAATTGGACATTCAGGGCGCTATGCGGCCTATAGTGGAAAAGGAATATTTTCAAATAAAAACTGCACAGAAGAAATCTGTGAAACTTCTTACTGTTCTGTGCATTCAACTAACAGAGTTGAACCTCAGTTTTGATTGAGCAGTTCTGAAACACTCTTTCTGTAGAAAATACAAGTGGACATTCAAGGCGCTAAGAGGACTATAGTGGAAAAAAGAAAAAGTTCACATAAAAACTACACAGAATCTATCTGTGAAACTTCTGTCTGTTCTGTGCATTCAACTAACGGACTTGAACCTTACTTTTGATTGAGGAGTTCTGAAACACTCTTTCTGTAGAAAATGCAAGTGGACCTTCGGAGCGCTAAGAGGCCTATAGCGGAAAAAGGAATACTTTCAAATACAAACTACACAGAAGGATTCTGTGAAACTTCTTTCTGTTCTTTGCATTCATCTAACAGAGTTGAACCTTACTTTTGATTGAGCACTTCTGAAACACCCTTTCTATAGAAAATGCAATTGGACATTCAGGGAGCTAAGAGGCCTATACTGGAAAAAGGAATATTTTCAAATAAAAACTGCACAGAAGCAATCTGCGAAACTTCTTACTGTTCTGTGCATTCAACTAACAGAGTTGAACCTTAGTTATTATTGAGCAGTTCTGAAACACTCTTTCTGTAGAAAATGCAAGTGAACATTCAGGGCGCTAAGAGGCCTATAGCGGAAAAATGAATATGTTCAAATAAAAACTACACAGAAGAAATCTGTGAAACTTCTTACTGTTCTGTGCATTCAACTAACAGAGTTGAACCTTAGTTTATATTGAGAAGTAATGAAACACTCTTTCTGCAGAAAATGCATGTGAACATTCAGGGCGCTAAGAGGCCTATAGTTGAGAAAGGTATATGTTCAAATAAAAACTACAAAGAAGCTATCTGTGAAACATCTTACAGTTCTGTGCATTCAACTGACAGAGTTCAACCTTACATTTGATTGAGCAGTTCTGAAACACCCTTTCTGTAGAAAATGCAAGTGGACATTCAGGGCGCTAAGAGGCCTATGGTGGAAAAAGGAACACCTTCAAATAAAAATTACACAGAAGCAATCTGTGAAACTTCTTACGGTTCTGTTCTTTAAACTAACACAGTTGAACCTTAATTTTGATTGAACAGTTCTGAAACACTCTTTCTGTAGAAAATGCAAGTGGACATTCATGGCTCTAAGAGGCCTATAGTGGACAAGGGAATATCTTCAAACAAAAACTACAAAGAAGCAATCTGTGAAACTTCTTTCTGTTCTGTGCTTTCAACTAACAGAGTTGAACCTTAGTTTTGATTGAGCAGTTCTGAAACACTCTTTCTGTAGAAAATACAAGTGGACATTCAGGGCGCTAAGAGGCCTATAGTGGAAAAAGGAATAGGTTCAAATAAAAACTACACAGAAGATATCTGTGAAACTTCTCTCTGTTCTGTGCATTCAACTAACAGAGTTGAACCTTAGTTTGGATTGAGCAGTTCTGAAACACTCTTTCTGTAGAAAATGCAAGTGGACATTCATGGCGCTAAGAGGCCCATAGTAGAAAAAGGAATATCTTCAAACAAAAACTATACAGAAGCAATCTGTGAAACTTCTTTCTGTTCTGTGCATTCAACTAACAGAGTTGAACCTTACTTTTGATTGAGCAGTTCTGAAACACTCTTTCTGTAGAAAATGGACGTGGACCTTCGGAGCGCTAAGAGGCCTACAGCGGAAAAAGTAATATCTTCAAATAAAAACTACACAGAAGCATTCTGTGAAACTTCTTTCTGTTCATTGCATTCAACTAACAGAGTTTAACTTTACTTTTGATTGAGCAGTTCTGAAACACTCTTTCTGTAGAAAATGCAAGTGGACATTCAGGGCGCTAAGAGGCCTATAGTGGAAAAGGAATATTTTCAAATAAAAACTGCACAGAAGAAATCTGTGAAACTTCTTACTGTTCTGTGCATTCAACTAACAGAGTTGAACCTCAATTTTGATTGAGCAGTTCTGAAACACTCTTTCTGTAGAAAATACAAGTGGACATTCAGGGCGCTAAGAGGACTATAGTGGAAAAAGGAAAAAGTTCACATAAAAACTACACAGAAGCTATCTGTGAAACTTCTCTCTGTTCTGTGCATTCAAATAACGGAGTTGAACCTTACTTTTGATTGAGAAGTTCTGAAACACTCTTTCTGTAGAAAATGCAAGTGGACCTTCGGAGCGCTAAGAGGCCTATAGCGGAAAAAGTAATACCTTCAAATACAAACTACACAGAAGCATTCTGTGAAACTTCTTTCTGTTCTGTGCATTCAACTAACAGAGTTTAACCTTAATTTTGATTGAGCAGTTCTGAAACACTCTTTCTGTAGAAAATGCAATTGGACATTCAGGGCGCTATGCGGCCTATAGTGGAAAAGGAATATTTTCAAATAAAAACTGCACAGAAGAAATCTGTGAAACTTCTTACTGTTCTGTGCATTCAACTAACAGAGTTGAACCTCAGTTTTGATTGAGCAGTTCTGAAACACTCTTTCTGTAGAAAATACAAGTGGACATTCAAGGCGCTAAGAGGACTCTAGTGGAAAAAAGAAAAAGTTCACATAAAAACTACACAGAATCTATCTGTGAAACTTCTGTCTGTTCTGTGCATTCAACTAACGGACTTGAACCTTACTTTTGATTGAGGAGTTCTGAAACACTCTTTCTGTAGAAAATGCAAGTGGACCTTCGGAGCGCTAAGAGGCCTATAGCGGAAAAAGGAATACTTTCAAATACAAACTACACAGAAGGATTCTGTGAAACTTCTTTCTGTTCTTTGCATTCATCTAACAGAGTTGAACCTTACTTTTGATTGAGCACTTCTGAAACACCCTTTCTATAGAAAATGCAATTGGACATTCAGGGAGCTAAGAGGCCTATACTGGAAAAAGGAATATTTTCAAATAAAAACTGCACAGAAGCAATCTGCGAAACTTCTTACTGTTCTGTGCATTCAACTAACAGAGTTGAACCTTAGTTATTATTGAGCAGTTCTGAAACACTCTTTCTGTAGAAAATGCAAGTGAACATTCAGGGCGCTAAGAGGCCTATAGCGGAAAAATGAATATGTTCAAATAAAAACTACACAGAAGAAATCTGTGAAACTTCTTACTGTTCTGTGCATTCAACTAACAGAGTTGAACCTTAGTTTATATTGAGAAGTAATGAAACACTCTTTCTGCAGAAAATGCATGTGAACATTCAGGGCGCTAAGAGGCCTATAGTTGAGAAAGGTATATGTTCAAATAAAAACTACAAAGAAGCTATCTGTGAAACATCTTACAGTTCTGTGCATTCAACTGACAGAGTTCAACCTTACATTTGATTGAGCAGTTCTGAAACACCCTTTCTGTAGAAAATGCAAGTGGACATTCAGGGCGCTAAGAGGCCTATGGTGGAAAAAGGAACACCTTCAAATAAAAATTACACAGAAGCAATCTGTGAAACTTCTTACGGTTCTGTTCTTTAAACTAACACAGTTGAACCTTAATTTTGATTGAACAGTTCTGAAACACTCTTTCTGTAGAAAATGCAAGTGGACATTCATGGCTCTAAGAGGCCTATAGTGGACAAGGGAATATCTTCAAACAAAAACTACAAAGAAGCAATCTGTGAAACTTCTTTCTGTTCTGTGCTTTCAACTAACAGAGTTGAACCTTAGTTTTGATTGAGCAGTTCTGAAACACTCTTTCTGTAGAAAATACAAGTGGACATTCAGGGCGCTAAGAGGCCTATAGTGGAAAAAGGAATAGGTTCAAATAAAAACTACACAGAAGATATCTGTGAAACTTCTCTCTGTTCTGTGCATTCAACTAACAGAGTTGAACCTTAGTTTGGATTGAGCAGTTCTGAAACACTCTTTCTGTAGAAAATGCAAGTGGACATTCATGGCGCTAAGAGGCCCATAGTAGAAAAAGGAATATCTTCAAACAAAAACTATACAGAAGCAATCTGTGAAACTTCTTTCTGTTCTGTGCATTCAACTAACAGAGTTGAACCTTACTTTTGATTGAGCAGTTCTGAAACACTCTTTCTGTAGAAAATGGACGTGGACCTTCGGAGCGCTAAGAGGCCTACAGCGGAAAAAGTAATATCTTCAAATAAAAACTACACAGAAGCATTCTGTGAAACTTCTTTCTGTTCATTGCATTCAACTAACAGAGTTTAACTTTACTTTTGATTGAGCAGTTCTGAAACACTCTTTCTGTAGAAAATGCAAGTGGACATTCAGGGCGCTAAGAGGCCTATAGTGGAAAAGGAATATTTTCAAATAAAAACTGCACAGAAGAAATCTGTGAAACTTCTTACTGTTCTGTGCATTCAACTAACAGAGTTGAACCTCAATTTTGATTGAGCAGTTCTGAAACACTCTTTCTGTAGAAAATACAAGTGGACATTCAGGGCGCTAAGAGGACTATAGTGGAAAAAGGAAAAAGTTCACATAAAAACTACACAGAAGCTATCTGTGAAACTTCTCTCTGTTCTGTGCATTCAAATAACGGAGTTGAACCTTACTTTTGATTGAGAAGTTCTGAAACACTCTTTCTGTAGAAAATGCAAGTGGACCTTCGGAGCGCTAAGAGGCCTATAGCGGAAAAAGTAATACCTTCAAATACAAACTACACAGAAGCATTCTGTGAAACTTCTTTCTGTTCTGTGCATTCAACTAACAGAGTTTAACCTTAATTTTGATTGAGCAGTTCTGAAACACTCTTTCTGTAGAAAATGCAATTGGACATTCAGGGCGCTATGCGGCCTATAGTGGAAAAGGAATATTTTCAAATAAAAACTGCACAGAAGAAATCTGTGAAACTTCTTACTGTTCTGTGCATTCAACTAACAGAGTTGAACCTCAGTTTTGATTGAGCAGTTCTGAAACACTCTTTCTGTAGAAAATACAAGTGGACATTCAAGGCGCTAAGAGGACTCTAGTGGAAAAAAGAAAAAGTTCACATAAAAACTACACAGAATCTATCTGTGAAACTTCTGTCTGTTCTGTGCATTCAACTAACGGACTTGAACCTTACTTTTGATTGAGGAGTTCTGAAACACTCTTTCTGTAGAAAATGCAAGTGGACCTTCGGAGCGCTAAGAGGCCTATAGCGGAAAAAGGAATACTTTCAAATACAAACTACACAGAAGGATTCTGTGAAACTTCTTTCTGTTCTTTGCATTCATCTAACAGAGTTGAACCTTACTTTTGATTGAGCACTTCTGAAACACCCTTTCTATAGAAAATGCAATTGGACATTCAGGGAGCTAAGAGGCCTATACTGGAAAAAGGAATATTTTCAAATAAAAACTGCACAGAAGCAATCTGCGAAACTTCTTACTGTTCTGTGCATTCAACTAACAGAGTTGAACCTTAGTTATTATTGAGCAGTTCTGAAACACTCTTTCTGTAGAAAATGCAAGTGAACATTCAGGGCGCTAAGAGGCCTATAGCGGAAAAATGAATATGTTCAAATAAAAACTACACAGAAGAAATCTGTGAAACTTCTTACTGTTCTGTGCATTCAACTAACAGAGTTGAACCTTAGTTTATATTGAGAAGTAATGAAACACTCTTTCTGCAGAAAATGCATGTGAACATTCAGGGCGCTAAGAGGCCTATAGTTGAGAAAGGTATATGTTCAAATAAAAACTACAAAGAAGCTATCTGTGAAACATCTTACAGTTCTGTGCATTCAACTGACAGAGTTCAACCTTACATTTGATTGAGCAGTTCTGAAACACCCTTTCTGTAGAAAATGCAAGTGGACATTCAGGGCGCTAAGAGGCCTATGGTGGAAAAAGGAACACCTTCAAATAAAAATTACACAGAAGCAATCTGTGAAACTTCTTACGGTTCTGTTCTTTAAACTAACACAGTTGAACCTTAATTTTGATTGAACAGTTCTGAAACACTCTTTCTGTAGAAAATGCAAGTGGACATTCATGGCTCTAAGAGGCCTATAGTGGACAAGGGAATATCTTCAAACAAAAACTACAAAGAAGCAATCTGTGAAACTTCTTTCTGTTCTGTGCTTTCAACTAACAGAGTTGAACCTTAGTTTTGATTGAGCAGTTCTGAAACACTCTTTCTGTAGAAAATACAAGTGGACATTCAGGGCGCTAAGAGGCCTATAGTGGAAAAGGAATATTTCAAATAAAAACTGCACAGAAGAAATCTGTGAAACTTCTTACTGTTCTGTGCATTCAACTAACAGAGTTGAACCTCAGTTTTGATTGAGCAGTTCTGAAACACTCTTTCTGTAGAAAATACAAGTGGACATTCAAGGCGCTAAGAGGACTATAGTGGAAAAAGGAAAAAGTTCACATAAAAACTACACAGAATCTATCTGTGAAACTTCTGTCTGTTCTGTGCATTCAACTAACGGACTTGAACCTTACTTTTGATTGAGAAGTTCTGAAACACTCTTTCTGTAGAAAATGCAAGTGGACCTTCGGAGCGCTAAGAGGCCTATAGCGGAAAAAGGAATACTTTCAAATACAAACTACACAGAAGGATTCTGTGAAACTTCTTTCTGTTCTTTGCATTCATCTAACAGAGTTGAACCTTACTTTTGATTGAGCACTTCTGAAACACCCTTTCTATAGAAAATGCAATTGGACATTCAGGGAGCTAAGAGGCCTATACTGGAAAAAGGAATATTTTCAAATAAAAACTGCACAGAAGCAATCTGCGAAACTTCTTACTGTTCTGTGCATTCAACTAACAGAGTTGAACCTTAGTTATTATTGAGCAGTTCTGAAACACTCTTTCTGTAGAAAATGCAAGTGTACATTCAGGGCGCTAAGAGGCCTATAGCGGAAAAATGAATATGTTCAAATAAAAACTACACAGAAGAAATCTGTGAAACTTCTTACTGTTCTGTGCATTCAACTAACAGAGTTGAACCTTAGTTTATATTGAGAAGTAATGAAACACTCTTTCTGTAGAAAATGCATGTGAACATTCAGGGCGCTAAGAGGCCTATAGTTGAGAAAGGTATATGTTCAAATAAAAACTACAAAGAAGCTATCTGTGAAACATCTTACAGTTCTGTGCATTCAACTGACAGAGTTCAACCTTACATTTGATTGAGCAGTTCTGAAACACTCTTTCTGTAGAAAATGCAAGTGGACATTCAGGGCGCTAAGAGGCCTATGGTGGAAAAAGGAACACCTTCAAATAAAAATTACACAGAAGCAATCTGTGAAACTTCTTACGGTTCTGTTCTTTAAACTAACACAGTTGAACCTTAATTTTGATTGAACAGTTCTGAAACACTCTTTCTGTAGAAAATGCAAGTGGACATTCATGGCTCTAAGAGGCCTATAGTGGACAAGGGAATATCTTCAAACAAAAACTACAAAGAAGCAATCTGTGAAACTTCTTTCTGTTCTGTGCTTTCAACTAACAGAGTTGAACCTTAGTTTTGATTGAGCAGTTCTGAAACACTCTTTCTGTAGAAAATACAAGTGGACATTCAGGGCGCTAAGAGGCCTATAGTGGAAAAAGGAATAGGTTCAAATAAAAACTACACAGAAGATATCTGTGAAACTTCTCTCTGTTCTGTGCATTCAACTAACAGAGTTGAACCTTAGTTTGGATTGAGCAGTTCTGAAACACTCTTTCTGTAGAAAATGCAAGTGGACATTCATGGCGCTAAGAGGCCCATAGTAGAAAAAGGAATATCTTCAAACAAAAACTATACAGAAGCAATCTGTGAAACTTCTTTCTGTTCTGTGCATTCAACTAACAGAGTTGAACCTTACTTTTGATTGAGCAGTTCTGAAACACTCTTTCTGTAGAAAATGGACGTGGACCTTCGGAGCGCTAAGAGGCCTACAGCGGAAAAAGTAATATCTTCAAATAAAAACTACACAGAAGCATTCTGTGAAACTTCTTTCTGTTCATTGCATTCAACTAACAGAGTTTAACTTTACTTTTGATTGAGCAGTTCTGAAACACTCTTTCTGTAGAAAATGCAAGTGGACATTCAGGGCGCTAAGAGGCCTATAGTGGAAAAGGAATATTTTCAAATAAAAACTGCACAGAAGAAATCTGTGAAACTTCTTACTGTTCTGTGCATTCAACTAACAGAGTTGAACCTCAATTTTGATTGAGCAGTTCTGAAACACTCTTTCTGTAGAAAATACAAGTGGACATTCAGGGCGCTAAGAGGACTATAGTGGAAAAAGGAAAAAGTTCACATAAAAACTACACAGAAGCTATCTGTGAAACTTCTCTCTGTTCTGTGCATTCAAATAACGGAGTTGAACCTTACTTTTGATTGAGAAGTTCTGAAACACTCTTTCTGTAGAAAATGCAAGTGGACCTTCGGAGCGCTAAGAGGCCTATAGCGGAAAAAGTAATACCTTCAAATACAAACTACACAGAAGCATTCTGTGAAACTTCTTTCTGTTCTGTGCATTCAACTAACAGAGTTTAACCTTAATTTTGATTGAGCAGTTCTGAAACACTCTTTCTGTAGAAAATGCAATTGGACATTCAGGGCGCTATGCGGCCTATAGTGGAAAAGGAATATTTTCAAATAAAAACTGCACAGAAGAAATCTGTGAAACTTCTTACTGTTCTGTGCATTCAACTAACAGAGTTGAACCTCAGTTTTGATTGAGCAGTTCTGAAACACTCTTTCTGTAGAAAATACAAGTGGACATTCAAGGCGCTAAGAGGACTCTAGTGGAAAAAAGAAAAAGTTCACATAAAAACTACACAGAATCTATCTGTGAAACTTCTGTCTGTTCTGTGCATTCAACTAACGGACTTGAACCTTACTTTTGATTGAGGAGTTCTGAAACACTCTTTCTGTAGAAAATGCAAGTGGACCTTCGGAGCGCTAAGAGGCCTATAGCGGAAAAAGGAATACTTTCAAATACAAACTACACAGAAGGATTCTGTGAAACTTCTTTCTGTTCTTTGCATTCATCTAACAGAGTTGAACCTTACTTTTGATTGAGCACTTCTGAAACACCCTTTCTATAGAAAATGCAATTGGACATTCAGGGAGCTAAGAGGCCTATACTGGAAAAAGGAATATTTTCAAATAAAAACTGCACAGAAGCAATCTGCGAAACTTCTTACTGTTCTGTGCATTCAACTAACAGAGTTGAACCTTAGTTATTATTGAGCAGTTCTGAAACACTCTTTCTGTAGAAAATGCAAGTGAACATTCAGGGCGCTAAGAGGCCTATAGCGGAAAAATGAATATGTTCAAATAAAAACTACACAGAAGAAATCTGTGAAACTTCTTACTGTTCTGTGCATTCAACTAACAGAGTTGAACCTTAGTTTATATTGAGAAGTAATGAAACACTCTTTCTGCAGAAAATGCATGTGAACATTCAGGGCGCTAAGAGGCCTATAGTTGAGAAAGGTATATGTTCAAATAAAAACTACAAAGAAGCTATCTGTGAAACATCTTACAGTTCTGTGCATTCAACTGACAGAGTTCAACCTTACATTTGATTGAGCAGTTCTGAAACACCCTTTCTGTAGAAAATGCAAGTGGACATTCAGGGCGCTAAGAGGCCTATGGTGGAAAAAGGAACACCTTCAAATAAAAATTACACAGAAGCAATCTGTGAAACTTCTTACGGTTCTGTTCTTTAAACTAACACAGTTGAACCTTAATTTTGATTGAACAGTTCTGAAACACTCTTTCTGTAGAAAATGCAAGTGGACATTCATGGCTCTAAGAGGCCTATAGTGGACAAGGGAATATCTTCAAACAAAAACTACAAAGAAGCAATCTGTGAAACTTCTTTCTGTTCTGTGCTTTCAACTAACAGAGTTGAACCTTAGTTTTGATTGAGCAGTTCTGAAACACTCTTTCTGTAGAAAATACAAGTGGACATTCAGGGCGCTAAGAGGCCTATAGTGGAAAAAGGAATAGGTTCAAATAAAAACTACACAGAAGATATCTGTGAAACTTCTCTCTGTTCTGTGCATTCAACTAACAGAGTTGAACCTTAGTTTGGATTGAGCAGTTCTGAAACACTCTTTCTGTAGAAAATGCAAGTGGACATTCATGGCGCTAAGAGGCCCATAGTAGAAAAAGGAATATCTTCAAACAAAAACTATACAGAAGCAATCTGTGAAACTTCTTTCTGTTCTGTGCATTCAACTAACAGAGTTGAACCTTACTTTTGATTGAGCAGTTCTGAAACACTCTTTCTGTAGAAAATGGACGTGGACCTTCGGAGCGCTAAGAGGCCTACAGCGGAAAAAGTAATATCTTCAAATAAAAACTACACAGAAGCATTCTGTGAAACTTCTTTCTGTTCATTGCATTCAACTAACAGAGTTTAACTTTACTTTTGATTGAGCAGTTCTGAAACACTCTTTCTGTAGAAAATGCAAGTGGACATTCAGGGCGCTAAGAGGCCTATAGTGGAAAAGGAATATTTTCAAATAAAAACTGCACAGAAGAAATCTGTGAAACTTCTTACTGTTCTGTGCATTCAACTAACAGAGTTGAACCTCAATTTTGATTGAGCAGTTCTGAAACACTCTTTCTGTAGAAAATACAAGTGGACATTCAGGGCGCTAAGAGGACTATAGTGGAAAAAGGAAAAAGTTCACATAAAAACTACACAGAAGCTATCTGTGAAACTTCTCTCTGTTCTGTGCATTCAAATAACGGAGTTGAACCTTACTTTTGATTGAGAAGTTCTGAAACACTCTTTCTGTAGAAAATGCAAGTGGACCTTCGGAGCGCTAAGAGGCCTATAGCGGAAAAAGTAATACCTTCAAATACAAACTACACAGAAGCATTCTGTGAAACTTCTTTCTGTTCTGTGCATTCAACTAACAGAGTTTAACCTTAATTTTGATTGAGCAGTTCTGAAACACTCTTTCTGTAGAAAATGCAATTGGACATTCAGGGCGCTATGCGGCCTATAGTGGAAAAGGAATATTTTCAAATAAAAACTGCACAGAAGAAATCTGTGAAACTTCTTACTGTTCTGTGCATTCAACTAACAGAGTTGAACCTCAGTTTTGATTGAGCAGTTCTGAAACACTCTTTCTGTAGAAAATACAAGTGGACATTCAAGGCGCTAAGAGGACTCTAGTGGAAAAAAGAAAAAGTTCACATAAAAACTACACAGAATCTATCTGTGAAACTTCTGTCTGTTCTGTGCATTCAACTAACGGACTTGAACCTTACTTTTGATTGAGGAGTTCTGAAACACTCTTTCTGTAGAAAATGCAAGTGGACCTTCGGAGCGCTAAGAGGCCTATAGCGGAAAAAGGAATACTTTCAAATACAAACTACACAGAAGGATTCTGTGAAACTTCTTTCTGTTCTTTGCATTCATCTAACAGAGTTGAACCTTACTTTTGATTGAGCACTTCTGAAACACCCTTTCTATAGAAAATGCAATTGGACATTCAGGGAGCTAAGAGGCCTATACTGGAAAAAGGAATATTTTCAAATAAAAACTGCACAGAAGCAATCTGCGAAACTTCTTACTGTTCTGTGCATTCAACTAACAGAGTTGAACCTTAGTTATTATTGAGCAGTTCTGAAACACTCTTTCTGTAGAAAATGCAAGTGAACATTCAGGGCGCTAAGAGGCCTATAGCGGAAAAATGAATATGTTCAAATAAAAACTACACAGAAGAAATCTGTGAAACTTCTTACTGTTCTGTGCATTC
>NW_022097068.1:0-31087 GCF_006542625.1 Nomascus leucogenys | reverse complement strand
TGTGTCTCTGCACGTGAGATGGGTTTCCTGAATACAGCACACTGATGGGTCCTGACTCCTTATCCAGTTTGCCAGTCTGTGTCTTTTAATTGGAGCATTTAGCCCCTTTACATTTAACCTTAATATTGTTATGTGTGAATCTGATCCTGTCATTATGATGTTAGTTGGTTATTTTCCTCGTTAGTTGCTATAGTTTCTTCTTAGCCTCGATGGTCTTTATAATTTGGCGTGTTTTTGCAGTGGCTGGTACCGGTTGTTCCTTTCCATGTTTACTGCTTCCTTCAGGAGCTCTTTTAGGGCAGGCCTGGTGGTGACAAAATCACTCAGCGTTTGCTTGTCTGTAAAGTATTTTATTTCTCCTTCACTTATGAAGCTTAGTTCGGCGGGATAGGAAATTCTGGGTTGAAAATTCTTTTCTTTAAGAATGTTGAATATTGGCCCCACACTATTCTGGCTTGTAGAGTTTCTGCTGAGAGATCAGCTGTTAGTCTGATCGTCTTCCCTTTGTGGGTAACCCGACCTTTCTCTCTGGCTGTCCTTAACATTTTTCCTTCATTTCAACTTTGGTGAATCTGACAATTATGTGTCTTGGAGTTGCTCTTCTCGAGGAGTATCTTGTGGCTGTTCTCTGTATTTCCTGAATCTGAATGCTGGCCTGCCTTGCTAGATTGGGGAAGTTCTCCTGGATAATATCTTGCAGAGTGTTTTCCAACTTGGTTCCATTCTCCCCTCATTTTCAGGTACACCAATCAGACGTAGGTTTTGGTCTTTTCACATAGTCCCCAAATTTCTTGGAGGCTTTGTTCATTTCTTTTTATTCTTTTTTCTCTAAACTTCCCTTCTCGCTTCATTTCATTCATTTCATCTTCCATCAGCAATACCATTTCTTCCAGTTGATTGCATCTGCTACTGAGGCTTCTGCAATCTTCGCGTAGTTTCTCAACACTTGCTTTCAGCTCATCAGCTCCTTTAAGCCCTTCTCTGCATTGGTTATTCTAGTTATCCATTCTTCTAATTTTTTTTCAAGTTTCGAACTTCTTTGCTAATTGTTTGAATTTCCTCTCGTAGCTAAGAGTAGTTTGATCGTCTGAAGCCTTCTTCTCTCAACTCGTCAAAGTCATCCTCAATCCAGCTTTGTTCCGTTGCTGGTGAGGAACTGCATTCCTTGGAGGAGGAGAGGTGCTCTGTTTTTAGAGTTCCAGTATTTTGCTCTGTTTTTTCCCCATCTTTGTGGTTTTTATCTACTTTTTGTCTTTGATGATGGTGATGTACAGATGGGTTTTTGGTGTGGATGTCCTTTCTGTTTGTTAGTTTTCCTTCTACCAGACAGGACCCTCAGCTGCAGGTCTGTTGGAGTTTACTAGAGGTCTACTCCAGACCCTGTTTGGCTGGGTGTCAGCAGCGGTGGCTGCAGAACAGCAGATTTTCGTGACACCACAAATTCAGCTGTCTGATAGTTCCTCTGAAAGTTTTGTCTCAGAGGAGTACCCGGCTGAATGAGGTGTCAGTCTGTCCCTACTGGGGGGGTGCCTCCTACTTAGGCTGCTCAGGGGTGAGGGACCCACTTTAGGAGGCAGTATGTCCGTTCTCAGATCTCCAGCAGCATGCTGGGAGAACCACTACTCTCTTCAAAGCTGTCAGTCAGACAGGGACATTTAAGTCTGTGGAGTTCTTGCTGAGTTTTGTTTGTCTGTGCCCTGCCCCCAGAGGTGGAGCCTACAGAGGCAGGCCAGGCCTCCTTGAGCTGTGGTGGGCTCCACCCAGATCGAGCTTCCTGGCTGCTTTGTTTACATAAGCAATACTGGGCAAAAGTGGGCGCTCCTCCCACAGCCTCGCTGCCGCCTTGCAGCTTGATCTCGGAACTGCTGTGCTAGCAATCAGTGAGACTCCGTGATCATAGGACCCTCCGAGCCAGGTGCGGGACACAATCTCCTAGTGTGCCGTTTTCCAGGCCCGTTGGAAAAGCACAGTATTAGGATGGGAAACACCCAATATACCAGGTGCCGTCGGTTTCCCTTTTCTTTGACTAGGAAAGGGAACTACCCGACCCCTCGCAATTGCCGAGTGAGGCAATGCCTCACCCTGCTTCCGCTCGTGCACAGTGTGCTTCACCTAGTGTCCTGCACCCACTGTTAGGCATTCCCTGGTGAGATGAAACCGGTACCTCAAGCAGAAATGCAGAAATCACCCGTCTTGTGCGTCCCTGGGGATGGGAGCTTGAGACTGGAGCTGTTCCTATTCAGCCATCCTGAACTTTACTTTTGATTGAGCAGTTATGAAAATGTCTTTCTGTAGAAAGTGCAATTGGACATTCGGAGCGCTAAAGGGCCTATAGTGGAAAAAGGAATGTCTTAAAATAAAAACTACACAAAAGCATTCTGTGCAACTTCTTTCTAATCAGTGCATTCAACTAACAGAGTTGAATCTTACTTTTGATTGAGAAGTTCTGAAACTCTCTTTCTGTAGAAACTTCAAGAGGACATTCTGAGCGCTAAGATGCCTACAGTGGAAAAAGGATTAACTTCAAATAAAACTACACAGAAGCATTCTGTGAAACTTCTTTCTGATCTGTGCATTCAACGAGCAGAGTTGAACCTTACTTTTGACTGAGTATTTCTGAAACACTCTTTCTATAGAAACTGCAAGCAGATATACGGAATGCTAAGGGGCCTATAGTGGAAAAAGGAATATAATCAAATACAAGCTACACAGAAGCATTCTGTGAAACTTCTTTCTGATCTGTGCATTCAACTAGCAGACTTGAACCGTAGTTTTGATTGAGGAGCTTTGAAACACACTTTCTGTAGAAACTGCAAGTGGACATTCGAGGGCTAAGGGGCCAATAGTGGAAAAAGGAATATCATTGATAAAAACTACACAGAAGCATTCTGTGAAACTTTTTTTCTCATCTGTGTATTCAACTAGCAGAGTTGGACTTTTCTTTTGATTGAGCAGTTATGAAACTCTCTTTCTGTAGAAAGTGCAAGTGGCCATTCAGAGCGCTAATGGGCCTCTGGTGGAAAAAGGAATATCTTCAAATAAAAACTACACAGAAGCATTCTGCCAGACTACATTCTGATCTCTGCATTCAACTAGCAGAGCTGAAGCTTACTTTAGATTGAGGACTTTTGAAACACTCTTTCTGTTGAAACTGCAAGCAGACATTCAAAGCGCTAAGGGGCCTAGAGTGGAAAAAGGAATATCTTAAAATAAAAACTACACAGAAGCATTCTGCGAGACTGCTTCTGATGTGTGCATTCAACTCACAGAGTTGAACCTTACTTTTGATTGAGCAGTTCTGAAACACTCTTTCTGAAGAAACGGCAAGCAGACATTCGGAGCGCTAAGGGGCCTATAGTGGAAAAGAAATATCTTCAAATAAAAACTACACAGAAGCATTCTGCGAAACTTCTTTCTGATCCATGGATTCAACTAACAGGGTTGAACCTTACTTTTGAGAAGTTCTGATACTTTCTTTCTGTAGAAACTGCAAGCGGACATTAGGAACGCTAAGTGGCCTATAGAGGAAAAAGGATTATCTTCAAATAAAAACTACACAGCAGCATCTGCAAGACTTTTTCTGATCTGTGCATTCAACTAGCAGAGTTGAACCTTACTTTAGAAGGAGGAGTTTTGAAACACTCTTTCTGTAGAAACTGAAAGCGGAAATTCGGATCGCTAAGAGGCCTATAGTAGAAAAAGGAATATCTTCAAATAAAATTACACAGAAGCATTCTGAGAAACTACTTTCTGATCTGTGCATTCAACTAACAGATTTGAAACTTACTTTTGATTGAGAAGTTCCGAAACTCTCTTTCTGTAGAAACTGCAAGCGGACATTCGGAGCGCCAAAGGGCAAATAGTGGAAAAAGGAATATCTTAAAATAAAAACTACAAAGAAGCATACTGCGAAACTTCTTTCTGATCTGTGCATTCAAATAACATAGTTGAAGCTTACTGTTGATTGAGAAGATCTGAAACACTCTTTCTGTAGAAACTGCAGGTGGACATTCGGAGCGCTAATGTGCCTGTAGTGGAAAAAGGAATATCTTCAAATAAAAAATACAGAGAAGCATTCTGCAAAACTTCTTTCTATTCTGTGCATTCAACTAGCAGAGTTGAACCTTACATTTGATTGAGTAGTTGTGACACACACATTTTGTAGAAATTGCCAGCGGACATTCTGTGCGCTAAGGGGCCTATGGTGGAAAAAGGAATATCCTCAAACAAAAAGTACACATAAGCATTCTGTGAAACTTGTTTCTGATGTGTGCATTCAACTAACAGATTTGAACATTACTTTTGATTGAGAAATTCTGAAAGTCTTTTTCTGTAGAAACTGCAAGCGGACATCAGAACGCTAAGGGGCCTATAGTGGAAAAAGGAATATCTTCAAATAAAAACTACACAGAAGCATTCTGCGAAACTACTTTCTGATCTGTGCATTAAACTAACAGAGTTGAACCTTACTTTCGATTGAGCACTTCGGAAACACTCTTTCTGTAGAAACGGCAAGCAGAAATTCAGCGTGCTAAGCGGCCTATAGGGGAAAAAGGAATATCTTCAAATCAAAACTACACAGAAGCATTCTGCGAAACTTTTTTCAGATCTGTGCATTCAACTAACAGAGTTGAACCTTACTTTAGATTGAGAAGTTCTGAAACTCTCTTTTGTAGAAACTGCAAGCAGACATTCGGAGCGCTAAGGGGAAATAGTGCAAAAAGGAATATCTTCAAATAAAACTACACAGAAGCATTCTGCGAAACTTCTTTCTGATCAGTGCATTCAGACGAAACATCTTTCTGATCTGTGCATTCAACTAGCAGAGTTGAACCTTACTTTTGATTGAGCAGTTCTGAAACACTATTTCTGTAACAACTGCAAGCGGACATTCGGAGTGCTAAGGGGCTATAGTGGAAAAAGGAATATCTTCAAATAAAAACTACACAGAAGCATTCTGTGAAACTACTTCCTGATCTGTGCATTCAACTAGCAGAGTTGAACCTTACTTTTGATTGAGCAGTTCTGAAACACACTTTCTGTAGAAACTGCAAGCGGACATTCTGTGCGACAAGTGGCATGTAGTGGAAAAAGTAATATTTTCAAACGAAAACTACACAAAAGCATTCTGCGAAACTTCTTTCTGATCTGTGCATTCAACTAGCAGAGTTGAACCTTACTTTAGATTGAGAAGTTTTGAGAGAATCTTTCTGTAGAAACTGCAAGTGGACATTCCGAGCGCTAAGGGGCCTATAGTGGAAAAAGAAATATCTTCAAATAAAAACTACACAGAAGCGTTTTGTGAAACTTCTTTATTTTCTGTGCATTCAACTAGCAGAGTTGAACCTTACTTTTGATTGAGCAGTTCTGAAAAACTATTTCTGTAGATACTGCAAGGGACATTCGGAGTGCTAAGCTGCCTATAGTGGAAAAAGGAATATCTTCAAATAAAAACTACACACAAGCATTCTGTGAAACTTCTTTCTGATCTGTGCATTCAACTAGCAGAGTTGAACCTTACTTTGGATTGCGCAGTTCTGAAACACTCTTTCTGTAGAAACTGCAAGCGGACATTCGGAGAGCTAAGGGGCCTACAGTGGAATAAGAAATATCTTCAAATAAAAACTACACAAAAGTATTCTTCGAAACTTCTTTCTGATCTGTGCATTCAACTAGCAGCGTTGAACCTTCCCTTTGATTGAGCAGTTCTGAAACAGTCTTTCTGTAGAAACTGCAAGCGGACATTCAGAGAGCTAAGGGGACTATAGTGGAAAAAGAAATATCTTCAAATAAAAACTACACAGAAGCATTCTGCGAAACTTCTTTCAGATCTGTGCCTTCAACTAACAGAGTTGAACCTTACTTTGGATTGAGCAGTTCTGAAACACTATTTCTGTAAAAACTGCAGGCGGACATTAAGAGTGCTAAGGGGCTAAAGTGGAAAAAGGAATATCTTCAAATAAAAACTACACAGAAGCATTCTGCAAAACTTCTTTCTAATCTGTACATTCAAATAACAGAGTTGAAGCTTACTTTTGATTGAGAAGGTCTGAAACACTCTTTCTGTACAAACTGCAAGTGGACATTCGGAGCGCTAATGTGCCTGTAGTGGAAAAAGTAATATCTTCAAATAAAAAATACACAGAAGCATTCTATGAAACATCTTTCTGATCTGTGCTTTCAACCAACAGAGTTCAACCTTACTTTAGATTGAAATGTTCTGAAACACTCTTTCTGCAGAAACTGCAAGCGGACATTCGGAGCGCTAAGAGGCCTGTAGTGGAAAAAGGAAAATCTTCAAATAAAAACTACACAGAAGCATTCTGCGAAACTTCTTTGTGATCTGTGCATTCAACTAACAGATTTGAACCTTACTTTTGATTGAGAAGTTCTGAAACTCTCTTTCTGTATAAACTGCAAGCGGACATTCGGAGCGCTATGGGGCCTATAGTGGAAAAAGGAATATCTTCAACGAAAAACTACACAGAAGCATACTGCGAAACTACTTTCTGATCTGTGCATTGAACTAACAGAGTTGAAAAGTTCTTTTGATTGAGAAGTTCTGAAACTGTCTTTCTGGAGAAACTGCAATTGGACATTCGGAGCGTTATGGGTCCTCTAGTGGAAAAAGGAATAACTACAAACAAAAACTACACAGAAGCATTGTGTGAGACTTCTTTCTGATCTGTGCATTCAACTAGCAGCGGTCAACTTTTCCTTTGACTGAGAAGTTCTGAAACTTTCTTTCTGGAGAAACTGCAAGCGGACATTCGGAGCGCTATGGGGCCTATTGTGGAAAAAGGAAAAACTTCAAATAAAAACTACACAGAAGCATTCTGCAAGACTTCTTTCTGATCTGTGCATTCACCTAGCAGAGTTGAAGCTTTCTTTTGATTGAGGAGATTTGAAACAGTCTTTCTGGAGAAAATGCAACAGACATTCGGATCGGTAAGTGGGCAATAGTGGGAAAATTAATATCTTCAAATAAAAACTACACAGAAGCATTCTGCGAAACTTCTTTCTGATCTGTGCATTCAACTAGCAGAGTTGAACCTTACTTTTGATTGTGCAGTTGTGAAACGATCTTTCTGTAGAAGCTGCAAGCGGACATTTGGAGCGCAAAGGGGACTATAGTGGAAAAGTAATATCTTCAAATAAAAATTACACAGAAGCATTTTGCGAAACTTCTTTCCAATCTGTGCATTCAACTAACAGAGTAGGACCTTACTTTTGATAGAGCAGTTCTGAAACACTCTTTCTGTAGGAAATGCAAGGGAGATTCAGAGCGCTAATGGCCTATAGTGGAAAAAGGAATATCCTCAAATTAAAATTACACAGAAGCATTCTGCGAAACTTCTTTCTGATCTGTGCATTCAACTAATGGAGTTGAATCTTACTTTTGATAGACGAGTTTTGAAACACTCTTTCAGTAGAAACTGCAAGCGGACATTCGGAGCACTAAGGGGCCAACAGAGGAAAAAGGAATATCTTCAATAAAAACTATACAGAAGCGTTCTGTGAAACTCCTTTCTGATCTGTACATTCAACTAGCACAGTTGAACCTTACATTTGATAGAGCAGTTCTGAAACACTCTTTCTGTAGGAACAGCAAGCGGACATTTGGAGCGCTATGTGGCCTATAGTGGAAAAAGGAACATCATAAATGAAAACTACACAGAAGCATTCTGTGACACTTTTTTGTCATCTGTGCATTCAACTAACAGAGTTGAACCTTACATTTGATTGAGAAGTTCTGATACTCTCTTTCTGTAGAAACTGCAAGCAGACATTCAGAGCGCTAAGGGGCCTGTAGTGGAAAAAGGAATACCTTCAAATAAAAACTACACAGAAGCATTCTGCGAGACTCCTTTCACATCTGTGAATTCCACTAGCAGAGTTGAACATTACTTTTGATTGAGGAGTTTTGAAGCACTCTTTCTGTAGAAACTGCAAGTGGACATTCGGAGCGCTAAGGGGCCTATAGTGGAAAAAGGAATATCTTAAAATAAAAACTGCACAGAAGCATTCTGTGAAACTGCTTTCTGATCTCTGCATTCAAGTAGCAGAGTTGAACATTACTTTTGATTGAGGAGTTCTCAAACACTCTTTCTGTAGAAACTGGAAGTGCATATTAGGAGCGCTAAGGGGCCTAGAGTGGAAAAAGGAATACCTTCAAATAAAAACTACACAGACGCATTCTGTGAAACAACTTTCTGATCTCTGCATTCAACTAGCAGAGTTGAACCTTTCTTTTGATTGAGATGTTCTGAAACTTTCTTTCTGTAGAAACGGCAAGCAGACATTCGGAGCGCAAAGGGGCCTATAGTGAATAAAGGAATATCTTCAAATAAAAACTACACAGAAACATTCTGCGAAACTACTTTCTTGTCTGTGTATTCAACTAGCAGAGTTGAACCTTACTATTGATTGAGAAGTTCTGAAAATCTGTTTCTTTTGAAATTGCAAGTGGACATTCGGAGGGTTACGGAGCATATAGTGGAAAAAGGAATATCTTCAAATAAAAACTACACAGAAGCATTCTGCGAATTTTCTTTCTGATCTGTGCATTCAACTAACAGAGTTAAACCTTACTTTTGATTGAGAAGTTCTGAAACACTCTTTCTGTAGAAACTGCAAGCGGACATTCAGAGCGCTAAGGGGCCTATGGTGGAAAAAGGAATATCTTCAAATAAAAGCTACACAGAAGCATTGTGCGAAACTTCTTTCTGAACTGTGCATTCGACTAACAGATTTGAGGGTTAATTTTGATTGAGAAGTTCTGAAACTCTCTTTCGGTGGAAATTGCAAGCAGAAATTCGGAGAGCTAAGAGGCCTATAGTGGAAAAAGCAATATCTACAAATAAAAACTACACAGAAGCATTCTGTGAAACTTCTTTCTGATCTGTGCATTCAACCAGCAGTGTTGAACCTTACTTTTGATTGAGGACTTTTGAAACACTCTTTCTGTAGAAACTGCAAGTGGACATTCGGAGCCCTAAGGGGCCAATAGTGGAAAAAGGAATATCTTCTAATAAAAACTACACAGAATCATTCTGCAAAACTTCTTTCTGATCTGCACATTCAACTAACAGAGTTGAATCTTACTTTTGATAGAGAAGTTCAGAAACTCCCTTTGTGTGGAAACTGGAAGCAGACATTCTGAGTGCTAAGGAGCCTATAGTGGAAAAACTAATATCTTCAAATAAAAAATACACAGAAGCATTCTATGAAACATCTTTCTGATCTGTGCTTTCAACTAAGAGAGTTCAACCTTACTTTAGATTGAAATGTTCTGAAACACTCTTTCTGCAGAAACTGCAAGCGGACATTCGGAGCGCTAAGAGGCCTGTAGTGGAAAAACGAATATCTTCAAATAAAAACTACACAGAAGCATTCTGTGAAACTTCTATCTGATCTGTGCATTCAAATAACAGCGTTGAACCTTACTTTTCATTGAGAAGTTCTGAAACTCTCTTTCTGTATAAACTGCAAGCAGACATTCGGAGTGCTAAGGGGCCTACAGTGGAAAAAGGAATATCTTCAAATAAAAACTACACAGAAGCATTCTGCGAGACTTTTTTCTGATCTGTGCTTTCAACTAGCAGAGCTGAACCTTACTTTTGATTGTGCAGTGTTGAAACATTCTTTTTGTAAAAACTGCAAGCGGACATTCGGCGCGCTAAGAGGCCTATAGTGGAAAAAGGAATACCTTCACATAAAAACTAACAGAAGCAGTCTGCGAAACTTCTTTCTGATCTGTGCATTCAACTAGCAGATTTGAACCATACTTTTGATTGATGAGTTTTGAAACACTCTTTCTGCAGAAACTGAAAGCAGACATTCGGAGCGCTAAGGGGCCTATAGTTGAAAAAGGAATATCTTCAAATAAAAACTACTCAGAAGCATTCTGCGAAACTACTTTCTGATCTGTGCATTCAACAAGCGGAGTTGAAACTTACTTTTGTTTGAGCAGTTCTGAATCTCTCTTTCTGTAGAAACTGCAAGCAGATATTCAGAGGGCAGAGTGGCCTATAGTGGAAAAAGGAGTATCTTCAAATAACAACTACACAGAAGCATTCTGCAAAACTTGTTTCTGATCTGTGCATTCAACTAACAAAGTAGAAGCTTACTTTTGATTGAGCAGTTCTGACACACTGTTTCTGTAGAAACTGTAAGGCAACATTCGGAGTGCTAAGGGGCCTAGAGTGGAAAAAGGAATATCTTCAAATAAAAAGTACAATGAAGCATTCGGCGAAACTTCTTCCTCATCTGTGAATTCAACTAGCAGAGTTGAATCTTAATTTGATTGAAGAGTTCTGAAACACTCTTTCTGTAGAACCTGCTAGTGGATATTCACTGCAGTAAGGAGCCTATAGCGGGAAGAGGAATATCTTCAGATAAAAACTACACAGAAGTATTCTGCGAAATTTCTTTCTGTTCTGTGCATTCAACTAGCAGATGTGAACCTTACTTTTGATTGAAGAGTCCAGAAACAGTCTTTCTGTAGAGACTGCAAGTGGACATTTGGAGCGCATAGGGCCTATAGTGGAAAAAGGAATATCTTCAAATAAAAATTACACAGAAGCATTCTGCGAAAATTCTTTCTGATCTGTGCATTCAACTAACAGAGTTGAACCGTAGTTTTGATTGAGAAGTTCTGAAACTCTCTTTTGTAGAAAATGCAAGCAGACATTCGGAGTGTTAAGGGGCCTACAGCGGAAAAAGGAATATCTTCAATTAAAAACTACACAGAAGCATTCTGCGAAACTTCTTTCTGATCTGTGCATTCAAGTAGCAGACTTGAATCTTTCTTTTGATTGTTCAGTTCTGAAACACACTTTCCGTAGAAAATGCAAGTGGACATTCGGAGTTCTAAGGGGCCAATGGTGGAAAAAGTAATATCTTCAAATTAAAACTTCACAGAAGAATTCTGTGAAACTTCTTCCTGATCTGTGCATTCAACTAGCAGAGTTGAACCGTACTTTTGATTGAGAAGTTCTGAAACTCTCTTTCTGTAGAAACTGCAAGCGGACATTCGGATTGCCAGAGGGCAAATAGTGGAAAAAGGAATATCTTCAAACAAAACTACAAAGAAGCATTCTGCGAAACTTCTTTCCGATCTGTGCATTCAAATAACAGAGTTCAAGCTTACTTTTGATTGAGAAGCTGTGAAACACTCTTTCTGCAGAAACTGCAAGTGGACATTCGGAGCACTAATGAGCCTGTAGTGGAAAAAGGAATATCTTCAAATAAAAAATACACAGAAGCATTCTCGGAAAATTCTTTCTGTTCTGTGCATTCAACTAGCAGAGTTGAACCTTACATTTGATTGAGCAGTTGTGACACACACTTGTGTAGAAATTGCAAGCGGACATTCTGTGAACTAAGGGGCCTACGGTGGAAAAAAGAATATCTTCAAACAGAAAGTACACAGAAGCATTCTGTGAAACTTGTTTCTGATGTGTGCATTTAACGAACAGATTTGAACCTTACTTTTGATTGAGAAATTCTGAAAGTCTTTTTCTGTAGAAACTGCAAGCGGACATTCAGAGCGCTAAGGGGCCTGTAGTGGAAAAAGGAATATCTTCAAATAAAAACTACACAGAAGCATTCTGCTAAACTTCTTTCTGATCTGTGCATTCAACTAACAGAATTGAACCTTACTTTCGATTCAGCAGTTGGGAAACACTCTTTCTTTAGAAACGCCAAGAAGAAATTCAGAGCCCCAAGGGGCCTATAGTGGAAAAAGGAATATCTTCAAATGAAAACTACACAGAAGCATTCTGCGAAACTTATTTCAGATCTGTGCATTCCACTAACAGAGGTGAACCTTACTGTAGATTGAGAAGTTCTGAAACTCTCTTTTGTAGAAACTACAAGCAGACATTCCGAGGGCTAAGGGGAAAATAGTGCATAAAGGAATATCTTCAAATAAATACTACACAGAAGCATTCTGCGAAACGTCCTTCTGATCTGTGCATTCAGATAACAGAGTTGAATCTTACTTTTAATTACAAAGTTCTGAAACACAATTTCTGGAGAAACTGTGAGCAAACATTCGGAGCACTAACGGGCCTATAGTGGAAAAAGAAATATCTTCAAATAAAAACTACGCAGAAACATACTGCAAAACTTCTTTCTTATCTGTGCATTCAACTAGCAGATTTGAACCGTGCTTTGATTGCACAGTTCTGAAGCACTCTTTCTGTAGAAACTGCAAGAAGACATTCGGAACGCTTAGGGGACTAGAGTGGAAAAAGGAATATCTTCAAATAAAAACTACACAGAAGCATTCTGTGGAACATCTTCTGGTCTGTACATTCAACTAGCATAGTTGAACCTTACTTTGGATTGAGCAGTTCTGAAACTCTATTTCTGTAAAAACTGCAAGCGGACATTCAGAGTGCTAAGGGGCCTAAAGTGGAAAAAGGAATATCTTCAAATAAAAACTACACAGAAGCATTCTGCGAAACTTCTTTCGATCTGTGCATTCAACTAACAGGGTTGAACCTTACTTTCGATTGAGCAGTTCAGAAACACTCTTTCTGTAGAAACGACAAGCAGTAATTCAGAGCGCTAAGGGGCCAATAGTGGAAAAAGGAATGTCTTCAAATAAAAACTACACAGAAGCATTCTGCGAAACTTCTTTCAGATCTGTGCATTCAACTAACAGAGTTGAACCTTAGTTTTGATTGAGAAGTTCTGAAACACACTTTTTGTAGAAACTGCAAGCGAACACTCGGAGCGCTAACGGGCCTATAGTGGAAAAAGGAATATCTTCAAATGAAAACTACGCAGAAGCATTCTGCAAAACTTCTTTCTGATCTTTGCATTCAACTAGCAGAGTTGTACCTTACTTTTGATTGAGGAGTTTTGAAACACTCTTTCTGTAGGAAATGCAAGCAGACATTCAGAGTGCTAAGGGGCCTATATGGAATAAGAAATATCTTCAAATAAAAATTACAAAGGAGCATTCTGTGAAACTTATTTCTGATCTGTGCATTCAAGTAGCAGAGTTTAACTTTACTTTTGTTTGAGCAGTTCTGAAACACTCTTTCTGTAGAAACTGCTAGCGGACATTTGGAGCGCTAAGAGGCATATAGTGGAAAAAGGAATATCTTCAAATAAAAACTACACAGAATAATTCTGCGAACTTCTTTCTGATCTGTGCATTGAACCAGCAGAGTTGAAACTTACTTTTGATTGAGCAGTTCTGAAACACTCTTTCTGTAGAAACTGAAAGTGTTCTTTCGCAGCACTAAGGGGCCTATAGTGGAAAAATGAATATCTTCAAATAAAAATTACACAAAAGCATTCGGCAAAACTTCTTTCTGATCTGTGCATTCAACTAAGAGAGTTGAAACTTACCTTTGATGGAGAAGTTCTGACACTCTGTTTCTGTACAAACTGCAAGTGGACATTCGCAGCGCTAAGGGGCCTATAGTGCAAAAAAGAATATTTTCAAATAAATACTACACAGAACAATTCGGGAGAGTTCTTTCAGATCTTTGCATTCAACTAGTAGATTTGAACCTACTTTTCATTGTGCAGTCTGGAACACTCTTTCTGTAGAAACTGCAAGCAGACATTCGGAGCGATAAGGGGAATGTAGTGGAAAAAGGAATTTCTTCACATAAAACTACACAGAAGCATTCTGGGAAACTTCTTTCTGATCTGTGCATTCAACTGGCAGTGTTGAAACTTACTTTTGATTGAGCAGTTCTGAAACACTCCTTCTCAGGAACCTGGAAGTGGATATTTGGAGCGCTAAGGGGACTGTAGTGGAAAAAGGAATATCTTCAAATAAAAACTACACAGAAGGATTCTGCGAAACTTCTTTCCCATCTGTGCATTCAACTAGCAGAGTTGAACCTTACTTTTGATTGAGAGGTTCTGAAACTCTCTTTCTGAAGAAACTGCAAGCGGACATTCGGAGCGCTATGGGGCCTGTAGTGGAAAAAGGAATATCTTCAAATAAAAACTACACAAAAGCCTTCTACAAGACTTCTTTCTGATCTGTGCATTCAACAATCAGAGTCAAACCACACTTTTCATTGAGGAGTTTTGAAACAGTCTTTCTGTAGAAACCGCAAGCGGACATTCGGAGCACTAAGGTGCCTATTGTGGAAAAAGGAGTATCTTCAAATAAAAACTACACAGAAGCATTCTGCGAAACTTCTTTCTGATCTGAGCATTCAACTAGCAGAAATTAAACTTACTTCTGATTGAGCAGCTCTGAAACACTCTTTCTCTCGAAACTGCAAGCAGATATTCGGAGCGCTAACATTCCTTTAGTGGAAAAAGGGATATGTTCCAATGAAAACTACACAGGAGGATTCTCTGAGACTTCTTCTGATCTGTGCTTTCAACTAGCATAGTTGAACCTTACTTTTGATTGAGGAGTTCTGAAACACTCTTTCTATAGAAACTGCAAGCGGACATTTGGAGCGCAAAGGGTCCTACACTTGAAAAAGGAATATCTTCAAATAAAAACTACACAGAAGCATTCTGCGTAACTACTGTCTGATCTGTGCATTCAACTAGCAGAGTTCAACCTGACTTTTGATTGAAGAGTTTTGAAACACCGTTTCTGTATATACGGCGAGCGGAAATTCGAAGCGCAAAGGGGCCTATACTGGAAAAAGGAATATGTTCAAATAAAAACTACACAGAAGCATTCTGTGAATCTTCTTTCTGATCTGTGCATTCAACTAACAGAGTTGAAGCTTACTTTTGATTGAGCAGTTCTGAAACTCTCTTTCTGTAGAAACTGCAATTGGACATTCGGAGCGCTAAGGGGCCTATAGTGGAAAAAGGAATATCTTCAAATAAAAACTACACAGAAGCATTCTGCAAGACTATTTTCTGATCTGTGTATTCAACTAACATAGTGGATCCTTACCTCTGATTGAGAAGTTCTGAAACTCTCTTTCTGTAGAAACTGAAATTGGACTTTCAGAGCGCTAAGGGGCCTATAGTGGAACAAGGGTTATCGTCAAATAAACACTGTACAGAAGCATTCTGTGAAACTTTTTTCCGATCTGTGCATTCAAATTGCAGAGTTGAACCTTACTTTTGATTGAGCAGTTCTGAAGCACTCTTTCTGTAGAATCTGCAAGCGAAATTTCGGATCGCTATGGGCATTTAGTGGAAAAAGGAATAACTTCAAATAAAAACTATACAGAAGCATTCTGCGAAACTTCTTTCCGATCTGTGCATTCAAATTGCAGAGTTGAACCTTACTTTTGATTGAGCAGTTCTGAAGCACTCTTTCTGTAGAATCTGCAAGCGAAATTTCGGATCGTTAATGGGCCTATAGTGGAAAAATGAATAACTTCAAATAAAAACTACACAGAAACGTTTTGCAAAACTTCTTTCTGATCTGTGCATTCAACTAGCAGAGTTGAACATTACTTTTCATTGAGCAGTTCTGAAACACTCTTTCTGTAGAAACTAAAAGTGGCCATTCGGAATGCTATGGGGCCTACAGTGGAAAAATTAATATCGTCATATAAAAACTACACAGAAGCATTCTGCGAAATTGCGTTCTGATCAGTGCATTCAACTAACAGAGTTGAACCTTACTTTTGATTGAGAAGTTCTGAAACTCTCTTTCTGTATAAACTGCAAGCGGATATTCGGAACGCTAAGGCGCTCCTAGTGGAAAAAGGAATATCTTCAAGTAAAAACTACACAAAAGCATTCTGCAAGACTTCTTTCTGATCTGTGCATTCAACTAGCAGAGTCGAACCTTACTTTTGATAGAGAAGTTTTGAAACACTCTTTCTGTAGAAACTGCAAGAGGACATTCGGAGCGCTAAGGGGCCTATAGTGGAAAAAGGATTATCTCCAAAGAAAAACTACACAGAAGCATGCTGCGAAACTTCTTTCTGATCTGCGCATTCCACTAGCACAGTTGAACCTTACTTCTGATTGAGCAGTTCTGAAACACTGTTTCTGACGAAACTGCGAGCGGACATTCGGAGCGCTCACAGGCCTTTAGTGCGAAAAGGAATATCTAAAACAAAAAGTACACAGAAGCATTCTGTGAAACTCCTTTCTAATCTGTGCTTTCAACTAGCAGAATTGTACCTTAGTTTTGATTGAGCAGTTCTGAAACAATCTTTCTGCAGAAACTGCAAATGGAGATTCGGAGCGCTACGGGTCCTATAGTGAAAAAAGCAGTATCTTCAAATAAAAACTACACGAAAGCATTCTGTGAAGCTTCTTTCTGATATGTGCATTCAACTAAGAGAGTTGAAAATTACTTTTGATAGAAAACATCTGAAACTCTGTGTCTGTAGTAACTGCAGGCAGATATTCTGAGCGTAAAGGGGCCTACAGTGGAAAAAGGAATATCTTCAAATAAAAACTACACAAAAGCATTCTGTGAAACTTCTTTCTGATCTGCGCATTCAACTAACAGTGTTGAACCTTACTTTTGATTGAGAAGTTCTGAAACTCTCTATATGTAGAAACTGCAAAAATACATTCGGAGCTCTAAAAAGCCAATAGAAGAAAAGAGAATATCTTCAAATAAAAACTACAAAGAAGCATTCTGCGAAACTTTTTTCTGATCTGTGCATTCAATTAGCAGAGTTGAAACTTACTGTTGATTGAGGAGATTTGAAACATTCTTTCTGTAGAAACTGCAAGCGCACATTCAGAGCGCTAATGGTCCTATAGTGGAGAAAGGAATATCTTCAAATAAAAACTACACAGAAGCATTCTGCGAAATGTCTTTCTGATCTGTGCATTCAACTAACAGAGTTGAACCTTACTTTTGATTGAGAAGTTCTGAAACTCTTTTTCTGTAGAAACTGCAAGCGGACATTCGGAGCGCTAAGGGGCCTATAGTGGAAAAAGGAATAACTTCAAATAAAAGCTACACAGAAGCATTCTGTGAAACTTCTTTCTGATCTATGCATTCAACTAGCAGACTTGAAACGTACTTTTGATCGAGCAGTTCCGGAAGACTCTTTCTGTAGAAACTGCGATCTGTCACTCGGAGCGCTAAGTGGCTTATAGTAAAAAAACGAATATGTTCAAATAAAAACTACTAAAAAGCATTGTCGCAAACTGCTTTCTGATCTTTGCATTCAACTAGCAGAGTTGAACCTTACAGTTGATTGAGCAGTTGTGAAACACTCTTTCTGTAGAAACTGCAAGCGGACATTCGGAGAGCTAAGGTGCCTACAGTGTAAAAAGAAATATCTTCAAATAAAAACTACACAGAAACATTCTGTGAAACTTCTTTCTGATCTGTGCATTCAACTAGCAGAGTTGAAGCTTACTTTTGATTGTGCAGTTCTGAAACACTCTTTCTGTAGAAACTGCAAGAGGACATTCGGAGCGCTATGGGGCCTACAGTGGAAAAAGGAATATCTTCATATAAAAACTACACAGAAGCATTCTGCAAAACTTTTTTCTGATCTGTGCATTCAACTAGCAGACTTGAACCTTACTTCTGATTGAGCAGTTCTGAAACACTCTTTCTGTAGAAACTGCAAGAGGACAATCGGAGCGCTAAGGGGCCTATAGTGAAAAAAGGATTATCTCCAAAGAAAAACTACACAGAAGCATGCTGCGAAACTTCTTTCTGATCTGCGCATTCCACTAGCACAGTTGAACCTTACTTCTGATTGAGCAGTTCTGAAACACTCTTTCTGTCGAAACTGTGAGCGGATATTCGGAGTGCTCACAGGCCTTTAGTGCGAAAAGGAATATCTTCAAATAAAAACTACACAGAAGCATTCTGCAAAACTCCTTTCTAATCTGTGCTTTCAACTAGCAGAATTGTACCTTACTTTGATTGAGCAGTTCTGAAACAATCTTTCTGTAGAAACTGCAAACGGAGATTTGGAGCGCTACGGGACCTGTAGTGAAAAAAGCAGTATCTTCAAATAAAAACTACACAAAAGCATTCTGCGAAGCTTCTTTCTGATATGTGCATTCAACTAAGAGAGTTGACAATTACTTTTGATAGAAAACATCTGAAACTCTGTATCTGTAGCAACTGCAGGCAGATATTCTGAGCGCAAAGGGGCCTACAGTGGAAAAAGGAATATCTTCAAATAAAAACTACACAAAAGCATTCTGCAGAACTTCTTTCTGATCTGTGCATTCAACTAAGAGTGTTGAACCTTACTTTTGATTGAGAAGTTCTGAAACTCTCTATATGTAGAAAATGCAAAAGGACATTCGGAGCACTAAATAGCCAATAGAAGAAAAGGGAATATCTTCAAATAAAAACTACAAAGAACCATTCTGCGAAACTTTTTTCAGATCTGTGCATTCAACTAGGAGAGTTGAAACTTACTTTTGATTGAGGAGATTTGAAACATTCTTTCTGTAGAAACTGCAAGCGCACATTCGGAGCACTAAAGCTCCTATAGTGGAGGAAGGAATATCTTCAAATAAAAACTACACAGAAGCATTCTGCGAAATGATTTCTGATCTGTGCATTCAACTAACAGAGTTGAAGCTTTCTTTTGATTGAGCAGTTCTGAAACACTCTTTCTGTAGAAACTGCAAGGGGACATTCGGACCGCTAAGGGGCCCATAGTGGGAAAAAGAATATCTTCAAATAAAAACTACACCGAAGCATTCTGCGAAACTTCATGCTGATCTATGCATTCAATTACCAGAGTTGAACCGTACTTTTGATTGAGCAGTTCTGAAACACTCTTTTTATAGAAACTGCAAGCGGACTTTCGGAGCTCTAAGGGGCCTAGAGTGGAAAAAGGAATATCTTTAAACAAAAACTACACAGAAGCACTCTGTGAAACTTCTTTCTGATCTGTGAATTTATCTAATAGAGTAGAACGTTACTTTTGTGTGAGCTGTTCTGAAAAAATTTTACTGAATAAACTGCAATTGGAAATTCGCAGCGTTAAGTGTCCTATAGTGGAAAAAGGAATATCTTCAAATAAAAACTACAGAGAAGCACTCTGTGAAAATTCTTTCAGACCTGTGAATTAAACTAGTAGTGTTGAAACTTAGTTTGGAATGAGGAGTTTTGAATCACTGTTTCTGTAGAAACTGCAAACAGAGAGTCGGAGCTCTAAGGGGCCTCTAGTGGAAAAAGGAATACCTTCAAATAAAAACTACAGAGAAGCATTCTGTGAAACTTCTTCCTGATCTGTGCATTCAACTCGCATAGTTGAACCTCACTTTTGATTCAGCAGTTCTGAAAATCTCTTTCTGTACAAACTGCAAGTGGACATTCGGAGCGCTAAGGGGCCTACAGTGGAAAAAGGAATATCTACAAATAAAAACTACACAGAAGCATTCTGCCAAAATTCTTTCAGATCTGTGCATTGAACTACCAGATTTGAACCTTACTTTGATTGAGCAGTTCTGAAAATCTCTTTCTGTAGAAATTGCAAGTGGACATTCGGAGCGATAAGGGACCTATAGTGGAAAAAGTAATATCTACAAATAAAAACTACACAGAAGAATTCTGTGAAACTTCTTTCCTATCTGTACATTCCACTAACAGAGATGAACCTTACTTTTGATGGAGAAGCTCTGAAACTGTCTTTCTGTAGAAAATGCAAGCAGACATTCAGAGCATTAAGAGGCCTATACTGGAAAAAGGAATATCTTCAAAAAAAATACAAATAAGCATTCTGGGAAACTTCTTTCAGTTCTGTGCATTCAACTAACAGAGTTGAATCTTACTTTCGATTGAGCAGTTCTGAAACACTCTTTCTGTAGAAACTGCAAGTGTACATTCGCAGCGCAAAGGGGCCTATAGTGGAAAAAGGAATATCTTCAACTTAAAAGTACACAGAAGCATTCTGCGAAACTTCTTTCTTATCTGTGCATTCCACTAACAGAGATGAACCTTACTTTAATGGAGAAGTTCTGAAACTGTCTTTCCATAGAAACTGCAAGAGGACATTCGGAGCGCTAAGGGTCCTATAGTGGAAAAAGAAATAACTTCAAAAAAAAGCTACACAGAAGGATTCTGTGAAACTTCTTTCTGATCTGTGCATTCAACTAGCAGAGTTGAAACTTACTTTTCATTGAGGGGTTCTGAAACACCCTTTCTGTAGAAACTGCAAGTGCACATTGGGAGCGCTGAGGAACGAATAGTGGAAAAACGAATATCTTCAAATAAAAATTGCACAGAAGCATTCTGCGAAACATCTTTCTGATCTGTGCATTAAACTAACAGAGTTGAATCCTGAATTTGATTGAGAAGTTCTGAGACTCTCTTTCTGTAGAAAGAGCAAGCGGATATTTGGAGCGCTAAGGGGCCAATTGAGGAAAAAGGAATATCTTCAAATAAAAAAAACGACTCAGAATCATTCTGCCTAACTTCTTCCTGATCTTTGCATGTAACTAACAGAGTTGAACCTTACTTTTGATTGAGCAGTTCTGAAATAATTTTTATGAATAAACTGGAAGCGGACTTTCGGAGTCCCAAGGGACCTATAGAGGAAAAAGGAATATCCTCAAATAAAAACTACACAGAAGCATTCTGCGAAATTTCTTTCTGATCTGTGCATTCAACTAGAAGAGTTGAACTTTACTTTTGATTGAGAAGTTCTGAAACTCTCTTTCTGTAGAAACTGCAAGTGGACATTCAGAGTGCTAACAGGCTTACAGTGGAAAAAGGAATAATTTTAAGTAAAAACTACTCAGAAGCATTCTGCGAAACTTCCTTGTGATCTGTGCATTCAACTAGCAGAGTTGGACCTTACTTTTGAGTGAGGAGTTTTGAATTACTCTTTCTGTAGAAACTGCAAGCAGACATTCGGAACGCTAACGGGCCTATAGTGGAAAAAGTAATATATTCAAACAAAAACAACACAGAAGCATTTTGCAAAAATTCTTTCTGTTCTGTGCATTCAACTAGCAGAGATTAACCTTACTTTTGATTGAGAAGTTTTCAACCACTCTTTCTGTAGAAACTGCAAGCGGATATTACGATTGCTAAGGGGCCAATGGTGGAAAAAGGAATAGCTTCAAATAAAAACTACACAGAAGCATTCTGCGAAACTTCTTTCTGATCCATGCATTCAACTAGCAGAGTTGACCCTTTCCTTTGATTGAGCAGTTCTGAAACACTGTTTCTGTAGAAACTGCAAGCGGACAGTCAGAAAGCTAAGGGGCCTCTACTGGAAAAAATATATCTTCAAATAAAAACTACACAGAAGCATTCAGCGAAGCTTCTTTCTGATCTGTGCATTCAACTAACAGAGTTGAAGCATACTTTTGATTGAGTAGTTCTGAAACACTCTTCCTGTAGAAACTGCAAGCCGACATTCTGAGCAGTAAGGGGCCTATAGTGGAAAAAGGAATATCTTCAAATAAAAACTACACAGAAGTATTCTGCGAAACTTTTTCCTGATCTGTGCATTCAACTAACAGAGTTGAACCTTACTTTTGATTAAGAAGTTCTGAAACTCTCTTTCTGTAGAAACTGCAAGCGGACATTCGGAGCTCTAAGAGGCCGATAGTGGAAAAAGGAATAGCTTCAAATAAAAACTACACAAAAACATTCTGCGAAACTACTTTCTGATCTGTGAATTCAACTAGCAGAGTTGAACATTACTTTTAATAGAGGAGTTTTGAAACACTCTTTCTGTAGAAACTGCAAGCAGTCATTTGGAGTGCTAAGGGGCCTATAATGGAAAAAGGAATCTCTTCAAATAAAAACTACACAGAAGCATTCTGTGAAACTCCTTTCTGATCTATGCATTCAACTAGCAGAGTTGAAGATTACTTTTGATTGAACAGTTCTGAAATACTCTGTGTGTAGAAATTGCAACTGGACATTCAGAGCAATAAGTGGCCTATAGTGGAAAAAGGAATATCTTCATATAAAAACTACACAGAAGCATTCTGCGAAAATTATTTCTTATCTGTGCATTCAACTAAAACAGTTGAATCTTACTTCTGATTGAGAAGTTCTGAAACTTTGTTTCTGTTGAAACTGCAAGCGGACATTCGGAGCTCTATGAGGCCTATAGTGGAAATCGGAATAGCTTCAAATAAAATCTACAGGGAAACATTCTGCGAAACTGCTTTCTGATCTGTGCATTCAACTAAGAGACTTTAACTTTACTTTTGATTGAGGAGTTCTGATACACTCTTTCTGTAGAAACTGCAAGAGGAAATTTGGAGCATTAAGGGGCGTATATTGGAAAAAGGAATATCTTCAAATAAAAACTACACAGAAACATTCTGCGAAAGTTCTTTCTGATCTGTGATTTCAACTAGCAGAGTTGAAACTTACTTTTGATTGAGGAGTTGTGAAACACACTTTCTGTAGAAACTGCAAGTGGACATTCGGAGCACTAAAGGGCCTAAAGTATAAAAAGGAATATCTTCAAATTAAAACTACAGAGAAGCATTCTGCGAAACTCCTTTCGAGTCTGTGCATTCAACTATCAGAGTTGAACCTTACTTTTCATTGAGGAGTTATGAAACACCCTTTTTGTAGAAACTACAAGTGGACATTCGGATGGCTAAGGGGCCTAAAGTGGAAAAAGGAATATCCTCTAATAAAAATAACACAGAAGCATTCTGGGAAAATTCTTTCTGATCTGTGCATTCAACTAACAGAGTTTAACTTTACTTCTTATTGAGAAGTTCTGAAACTCTGTTTCGGTAGAAACTGCAAGCGGACATTCGGAACGCTAAGGGGCCTATAGAGGAAAAAGGAATATCTTCAAATAAAAGCTACACTGAAGCATTCTGCGAGAGTACTTTCTGATCTGTGCATTCAACTAGCAGAGTTGAACCTTAGTTTTCATTGAGTAGTTCTGAAACACTGTTTCTGTAGAAACTGCAAGCCGACAGTCTGAGCGCTAAGGCGCCTATAGTGGAAAAAGGAATAACTTCAAATAAAAACTACACAGAAGCATTCTGCGAAACTTTTTCCTGATCAGTGCATTCAACTAACAGAGTTGAACCTTACTTTTGATTGAGAAGTTCTGAAACTCTCTTTCTGCAGAAACTGCAAACGGATATTCGGAGTTCTAAGGGGCCGATTGTGGTAAAAGGAATAGCTTCAAATAAAAACTACACAAAAACATCCTGTGAAACTACATTCTGATCTGTGCATTCAACTAGCAGAGTTGAACATTACTTTTAATTGAGGAGTTTTGAAACACTCTTTCTATAGAAACTGCAAGCGGTCAATCGGAGCGCTAAGGGGCCTACAATGGAAAAAGGAACATCTTCAAATAAAAACTACACAGAAGCATTCTGTGAAACTACTTTCTGATCTATGCATTCAACTAGCAGAGTTGAACATTACTTTTGATTGAACAGATCTGAAATACTCTTAGTGTAGAAATTGCAACTGGACATTCGGAGCAATAAGCAGCCTATAGTGGAAAAAGGAATATCTTCATATAAAAACTACACAGAAGCATTCTGCGAAACTTCTTTCTTATCTGTGCATTCACCTAGAACAGTTCAATCTTACTTCTGATTGAGAAGTTCTGAAACTTTCTTTCTGTGGAAACTGTGAGCGGATATTCGGAGCTCTATTAGGCCTATAGTGGAAAACGGAATAGCTTCAAATAAAATCTACACAGAAACATTCTGCGAAACTGGTTTCTGATCTGTGAATTCAACTAACAGAGTTTAACTTTACTTTTGATTGAGGAGTTCTGAAACAATCTTTCTTTAGAAACTGCAAGAGGAAATTCGGAGCGTTAAGGGGCCTATAGTGGATAAAGGAATATCTTCAAATAAAAACTACACAGAAACATTCTGCAAAAGTTCTTTCTGATCTGTGATTTCAACTAGCAGAGTTGAAACTTACTTTTGATTGAGGAGTTTTGAAACACTCTTTCTGTAGAAACTGCAAGTGGTCATTCGGAGCGCTAAGGGGCCTGTAGTGCAAAAAGGAATATCTTCAAATAAAAACTACACAGAAGCATTCTGTGAAACTTCTTTCTGATCTGTGCATTCAACTACCAGAGTTTAAACTTACTTTTGATAGAGCAGTTCTGAAACACACTTTCTGTAGAAACTGCAAGCAGACATTCGGAGCGCTAAGGGGACTATAGTGTGTAAAGGAAAATCTTCAAATAAAAATTACAGAGAAGCATTCTGTGAAACTTGTTTCTGCTCAGAGCATTCAACTAGCAGAGTTGAACCTTACTTTTGATTGAGGAGTTTTGAAACATTCTTTCTGTAGATACTGCAAGCGGACATTCGCAGCACTAAGGGACCTATTGTGGAAAAAGGAATATCTTCAAATAAAAACTACAAGGAAGCATTCTGCGAAAATTCTTTGTGATCTGTGCATTCAACAAGCAGAGTTGAAACTTACTTTTGATTGAGGAGTTCTGAAAAACTCTTTCTATAGAAACTGCAAGCAGACATTGAGAGTGCTAAGGGGTCTATAGTGGAAAAAGGAATATCTTCAAAAAACACTACACAGAAGCATTCTGCGAAACTTCTTCCTGATGTGTGCATTCGAGTAGCATAGTTGAATCTTACTTTTGATTGAGCAGTTCTGAGACACTCTTTCTGCAGTAACTGCAAGCGGACATTCGGAGCGCTAAAGGGCCTGTAGTGGAATAAGTAATATCTTCAAATAAAAACTACATAGATGCATTCTGCGAAACATCTTTCTGATCTTTGCTTTCAACTAGCAGAGCTGAATTTACTTTTGATTGAGCAGTTCTGAAACTCTCTTTCTGTAGAAACATCAAGCAGCACACCTTCAGAGCGGTAGGGGGCCTATAGTGGCAAAAGGAATATCTTCAAATAAAAAGTACACAAAAGCATTCTGTGAAACTTCTTTATGATCTGTGCATTCAACTTAAAGAGTTGAACCACACTTTTCATTGAGACGTTCTGAAACTCAATTTCTGTAGAAACAGCAAGCGGACATTCGGAGCGCTAAGTAGCCCAGAGTGGAAGAAGTATTATCTTCAAATAAAAACTACACATAAGCATTCTGTGAAACTTCTTTCTGATCTGTGCATTCAACTAACAGAGTTGAACCTTACTTTTGATTGAGAAGTTCTGAAACTCTCTTTCTGTAGAAAATGCAAGCAGACATTCGGAGCGCTAAGAGGCCTCTAGCGGGAAAGGGAATATCTTTAAATAAACACTACAGAGAAGCATTCTACGAAACTTTTTACTGATCTGTGCATTCATCTACCAGAGTTGAACCTTATTTTTGATTGAGCAGTTCTGAAACACTCTTTCTGTAGAAACTGCAAGCGGATATTCGGAGTGCTAAGCGGCCATTAGTGGAAAAAGTAATATCTTCAAATAAAAACTACACAGAAGCATTCTGTGAAACTTCCTTCTCATCTGTGCAATCAACTAACAGAGTTGAACCTTACTTTTGATAGAGGAGTTTAGAAACACTCTTTCTGTAGAAACTGCAAGCGGACATTCTTAGCAGTAATGGGCCTATAGTGGAGAAAGCAATATCTTGAAGTAAAAACTACAAAGCAGCATTCTGCAAAACTTCTTTCTGATCTGTGCATTCCGCCAACAGTGTTGAACCTTACTTTTGATTGAGAAATTCTGAAAATCACTTTCTGTAGAAACTGCAAGCGGACATTCGGAGCGCTAAGAGTCCTAGAGTGGAAAAAGGAATATCTTCAAATAAAAACTACACAGAAGCATTCTGTGAAACTTCTTTCTGATCTCTTCATTCAACTGACAGAGTTGAACCTTACTTTTGATTGAGCAGTTCTCAAACACTCTTTCTGTAGAAACTTCAAGCGGACATTAGGAGTGCTAAGGGGCCTATAGTGGAAAATGGAATAGCTTCAAATAAAAACTACACAGAAGCATTCAGCGAAACTTCTTTCTGATCTGTGCATTCAACTGACAGCGTTGAAACTTACTTTTAATTAAGAAGTACTCAAACTCTGTTTCTGTAGCAACTGCAAGCGGAGATTCGGAGCGCTAAGATGCCTATAGTTTAATAAGAAATATCTTCAAATAAAAACTACAGTGAAGCATTCTGCGAGACTACCTTCTGATCTGTGCATTCAACCAGCAGAGTTGAACCGTACTTTTGATTGAGGAGCTTTGAAACGCTCTTACTGTAGAAAGTGCAAGTGGACATTCGGTGCCTTAAGGGGCCTATAGTGGAAATAGGAATATCTGCAAATGAAAACTACGCAGAAGCATTCTGTGAGAATTTTTTCTGATCTGTGCATTCAACCAACCGAGTTGAACCTTACTTTTGATTGACGAGTTTTGAAACACTGTTTCTGTAGAAACTGCTACCGGATATTCAGTGCCCTAAGGGGCCTATATTGAAAAATGAAATACCTTCAAATAAAAACTACACAGAAGCATTCAGCGAAACATCTTTCTGATCTGTGCATTCAACTAGCAGATTTGAACCTTACTTGTGATTGAGCTGTTCTCAAACACTCTTTCTGTAGAAACTGCAAGTGGACATTCTCAGTGATATGTGGCCTATAGTGGAAAAGGGAATATCTTCAAATAAAAACTACACAGAAACTTCTGGGAAACTTCCTTCCGATCTACGCATTCAACTAGCAGAGTTGAACTTACGTTTGATTGAGAAGTTCTGAAACACTCCTTCTGTAGAAACTACAAGCAGATATTTGGAGCGCTAATAGGCCTATAGTGGAAAAAAAATAACTTCAAATAAGAACTACACAGGAGCATTTTGTGAAAATTCTTTCTGATCTGTGCATTCAACTCACCGAGTTGAGCCTTACTTTTGATTGAGAAGTTCTGAAACTCTCTTTCTGTAGAAAGTGGAAGCGGAAATTCGGAGCGCTAAGTTGGCTATAGTGGAAAAAGGAATATCTTCAAATAAAAACTACACAGAAGCATTTTCCGAAACTTCTTTCTGATCTCTGCATTCAACTAACAGTCTTGAACATTACCTTTGATTGAGAAGCTCTGAAACTCTCTTTCTGTAGAAACTGCATGTGGACATTCAGAGCGCTAAGGGGCCCATAGGGGAAGAAGGAATATCTTCAAATAAAAACTACACAGAAGCATTCTGCGAAACTTCTTTCTGATCTGTCCACTCAACTAACAGAGGTGAACTTTTCCTTTGATTGAGGAGTTCTGAAACACTCTTTCTGTAGAAACTGCAAGTGGACATTCACCGCGCTAAGGGGCCTATAGTGGAAAAAGAAATATCTTTAAATAAAAACTACACAGAAGCATTCTGCGAGACTACTTTCAGATCTGTGCATTCCACAAGCAGAATTGAAACTTACTTTTGATTGAAGAGTTTTGAAACACTCTTCCTGTAGAAACTGCAAGCGGAATTTCGGAGCACTAAGAAGCCTACAGTGGAAAAAGGAATACCTTCCAATAAAAACTACACGGAAGCATACTGCGAAACTTCTTTCTGATCTGTGCATTCAACTGGCAGAGTTGAATCTTACTTTTGATTGAGCAGTTCTGAAACACACATTCTGTAGAAACTGCAAGCAGACATTTGGAGCGCAATGGGGCCTAGAGTGGAAAAAGGAATATCTTTAAATAAAAACTACACAGAAGCATTCTGCGAAACTTCTTTCTGATTTGTGCATTCAACTAACATATTTGAACCTTACTTTCGATTGAGAAGTTCTGAATATTTCTTTCTGTAGAAACTGCAGGCAGACATTCGGGGCGCTAAGGCGCCTACAGTGGAAAAAGAATTTCCTTCAAATAAAAACTACACATAAGCATTCTGCGAAACTTCTTTCTTGTCTGTGCATTCAACTATCAGAGTTGAACCTTACTTTTGATTGAGAAGTTCTGAAACACTCTTTCTGTAGAAACTGCAAGCAGACATTCAGAGCGCTTAGAGGCCTTTAGTGGAAAAAGGAATATCTTCCAATAAAAACTACACAGAAGCATTCTGCGATACTTCTTTCTGATCTGGGCATTCAGCTAACAGAGTTGAACATTTCTTTTGATTGAGATGTTCTGAAGCTCTCTTTCTGTAGATACTGCAAGTGGATATTCGTAGCGCTAAGCGGCCTATAGTGGAAAAAGGAATATCTTCAAATAAATACTACACAGAAGCATTCCGCGAAACTTCCTTCTCATCTGTGCATTCAACTAACAGAGTTGAACCTTACTTTTGATTGAGGAGTTTTGACACACTCTTTCTGTAGTAACTGCAAGCAGTCATTCGCAGCGCTAATGGGCCTATAGTGGAGAAAGCAATATCTTCCAATAAAAACTACACAGAAACATTCTGTGAGACTTCTTTCTGATCTGTGCATTTAACAAGCAGAATTGAAACTTACTTTTGATTGAGGAGTTGTGAAACCCTCTTTCTGTTTAAATTCCAAGCGGACATTCAGTGCGCAAAGGGGCCTAAAGTGGCAAAAGGAATATCTTCGTTTAAAAACTACACAGAAGCATTCTGGGAAACTTCTCTCTGATCTGTGCATTCAACTAACAAAGTGGAAGGTTAGTTTTGATTGAGAAGTTCTGAATCTCCCTTTCTGTAGAAACTGCAAGCGCACATTGAGATTGCTAAGAGGCCTAAAGTGGAAAAAGGAATGTCTTCAAATAAAAAATACTCACAGGCATTCTGCAAAACTTCTTTCTGATCTGTGCATTCATCTAACAGATTTTAACCTTACTTTGGTTGAGAAGGTCTGAAACTCTCTTTCTGTATAAACTGCAAGGGGACATTTGGAGCGCTAAGGGGCCTATAGTGGAAAAAGAAATATATTCAAATAAAAACTACACAGAAGCATTCTGCGAAACTTCTTTGTGATCTGTGCATTCAACTGATAGAGTTGAACCTTACTTTTGAGTGAGGAGTTCCGAAACACTGTTTCTGTAGAAAATGCAAATGGACATGCGCAGAGCTAAGGGGCGTATAGTGGAAGAAGCAACATCTTCTAATAAAAACTACACAGAAGCATTCTGTGAGACTTCTTTCTGATCTGTGCATTCAACTAGCAGATTTGAACCTTCCTTCAATTGAGCAGTTCTGATACACTCATTCTATAGAAATTGCAAATGGACATTCGGAGCGCTAAGGGGCCTATACTGGAAAAAGGAAAATCTTCAAATGAAAAGTACACAGAAGCATTCTGAGAAACTTCTTTCTGATCTGTGCATTCAACTAGCAGAGTTGACCTTACTTTTGATTGAGCAGTTCTGAAACTCTCTTTCTGTAGAAACTGCAAGCGGACGTTCGGAATGCTAAGAGGCCTATAGTGGAAAAAGGAATATCTTCAAATAAAAAATACACAGAAGCATTCTGCGAAACTACTTTCTGATCTGTGCATTCAACTAGCAGAGTTCAATCTTACTTTTTATTGAGAAGTTCTGAAACTCTCTTTCTGTAGAAACTACAAGCGGACATTCGGAGCGCTAAGGGGCCTATACTGGAAATAGGAATATCTTCAAGTAAAAACTACACAGAACCATTCTGCGAAAGTTCTTTCTCATCTGTGCATTCAACTAACACAGTTGAACCTGACTTTTGATTGAGAAGTTCTGAAACTCTCTTTCTGTAGAAACTGCAGGCAGACATTCGGAGCGCTAAAAGTTCTCTAGCAGAAAATTAACATCTTCATATAAAAACTACACAGAAGCATTCTGCGAAACTTCTTTCTGATCTGTGCATTCAACTAACAAAGATGAAACTTACTTTTGATTGAGAAGTTCTGAACCTCTCTTTCTGTAGAAACTGCAAGTGCACATTCAGAGCGTAAAGAAGCCTATAGTGGAAAAAGGAATATCTTCAAATAAAAACTACACAGAAGCATTCTGCGAAACTTCTTCCTGATCTGTGCATTCAACTAGCAGAGTTGAAGCTTTCTTTTGATTGAGCAGTTCTGAAACACTCTTTCTGTAGAAACTGCAAGCGGACGTTCGGAACGCTAAGAGGTCTATAGTGGAAAAAGGAATATCTTCAAATAAAAAGTACACAGAAGGATTCTGTGAAATTTCTTTCTGATCAGTGCATTCAACTAACAGAGGTGAACATTGCTTTTGATTGAGCAGTTCTGAAACACATATTCTATACAAACTGCAAGTGCACATTATGAGCGCTATGCGGCCCATAGTGGAAAAAGGAATATTTTCAAATAAAAACTGTACGTAAACATTCTGCGAAGCTTCTTTCTGATATGTGCATTCAACTAACAGAGTTGAACCTTACTGATGATTGAGAAGTTCTGAAACTCTGTTTCTGTGGAAACTGCAAGCAGACGTTCGGAGCGCTAAGAGGAATCTAGCGGAAAAAAGAGTATTTTCACATAAAAACTACACAGAAGCATTCTCTGAAACTTCTTTCAGATCTGTGCATTCAACTAACAAAGTTAAACCTTACATTTGATTGAGAAGTTCTGAAACTCACATTTGTAGAAACTTCAAGCGGACATTTGGAGCGCTAAGGGGCCTATAGTGGAAAAAGGAATATCTTCAATAATACTACACAGAAGCATTCTGTGAAACTTCTTTCTGATCTGTGCATTGAACCAGCAGAGTTGAAACTTACTTTTGAATTGAGCAGTTCTGAAACACTCTTCTGTAGAAACTACAAGCAGACGTTTGGAATGCTAAGAGCCCTATAGAGGAAGAAGGAATATCTTCAAATAAAAACTACACGAATCATTCTGCGAAACTTCTTCTGATCTGTGCAATCAAGTAGCAGAGTTTAACTTTACTTTTGTTTGAGCAATTCTGAAACACTCTTTCTGTAGAAACTGCAAGCGGACAATCAGATGGCTAACGGGCCTATAGTGGCAAAAAGAGTATCTTCAAACAGAAAAGAACAGAAGCTTTCTGCAAAACTCCTTTCTGATCAGAGCATTCAACTAGCAGATTTGAACTTACTTTTCATTGAGCAGTTCTGAAACACTCTTTCTGTAGAAACTGCTAGCGGACATTTGGAGCGCTAGGAGGCATATAGTGGAAAAAGGAATATCTTCAAATAAAAACTACACAGAATCATTCTGCGAACTTCTTTCTGATCTGTGCATTGAACCAGCAGAGTTGAAACTTACTTTTGATTGAGCAGTTCTGAAACACTCTTTCTGTAGAAACTGCAAGCAGACGTTTGGAACGCTAAGAGCCCTATAGAGGAAAAAGGAATATCTTCAAATAAAAACTACACAGAAGCATTCTGCAAAACTTC
>NW_022097067.1:0-51096 GCF_006542625.1 Nomascus leucogenys | reverse complement strand
CAGCCTGGTAACAGAGGGGGACCCCATCTCAAAAAAAAAAAAAGTTTACATGACATGCTCAGAGATCCATGGCTAGTAGTTACTGAATCAGCCAGGGCAGGCTAGGTTATGCTGTGGTAACAAAGAGCCCCTATATCAGTGACTTAAAACAAGTAAGAGTTTGTTTCTCCTTCGGGCTATGTATCCACTGTGGGCCTCCCAGGCCCTGCTCCATGCCTTCATCTTCATTCTGATCCTGAATATTGCCAGTCATCATGGCCAAGGAAATGAGAATGTGACAAACTATGCACTGATTCTTAGACACAACCACATAGACAGAGGCCATTTCACATTCACTTCATTGGTCAACCCTAGCCACGTTGCCACACTTGAATTCAGCTGGGGAAGAAGAATCCTCCGTGATCCTTCCACAGAGAGGGACACCAAGGAGTGCAGCCCACCACAAGGAGTAACAGCATCAGGACCTAAACCCAAAGATGCAACCTCCCTTGAAGTCAGTGAGTTGTCCCAGAGTAACGAATTTCTCTCCTTCATGCCTGCATCCCTGATGGGTTTCCTGAATGAATGAATCCTTGTCTAACGCATTCTCCAGAGCCCCAAGGTGCTTCATCTGAATTTATCAGAAATTCATTTCTACAATTTTCCAGAAAGTTTCAGGAAGAGGATGAGGTAATCTAAACATATGTATACCTATGACTCTGCAAATCCACTCCTGGGTATTTACCCAAGAGAAAAGAGTAATGGCCACTAAATGCATATGGCCACCAAAAGACATATACAAGAATGTTCACAGTAGCTTGATTCATCATTGCTCCAAACTGGAAGCAACCCATTATGCCCAAAGGCATAGTTCTAACATTATCTGAAAGGAAATAAAGCTCCTGAGGTCCAGAGGCATGAGCAGGCTGGCCCAAAGTCACACTTTTACAGGGCAGAGCCGAGGGAGAAGCTACATGTTCTCATGCTATGCCCATCACCCCTCAAGTCACTGAGCCAGAGCTCCCTGCTTCTCTGCCTGTCCTACTCTTTCTGCTCAGCTGAAATACTGTCTTCTTCTCTCTAGGTCCCCTAGGACACTAATCACAGCTGCCCTTGACTGATCCCAGCTGATGCTGCATAAATTCAATTCCCTCCTCCCTGACCATCGAATCCAGCATCCCAGTGCCCTGGCCAGGTTCCTATTAAAAAAAAAAAACAAAAAAGCTCTATACCCTGGTGATTACCTAGCAAACAGAAACAGGTTTGCAATTTCCACATTTGCCCTACAAAAAGAGGATAAAAACATTGAGTCTTTATGTTTACAACTTAGATTTGGCATACCTAAACATGATGAAATACGTAGGAAAAAATAATATAATCTTTTTCTGGACTGCTGTCCCTGAGACAATAAACATATTTATATCATTTAAGTCTATTCCAGTGATCTCTTTTGTGCTTATTTTACAAGGACTTCACTTGAAAATTAGTCCTCATGTTAATATAAATGGACAGATATGAAAGCTGAGTGCTTTCTGGAATGACAATGTGAGACAACTTTGAGAAGATGAAAGCTGCTTTCAGAATGGCAAAATGTCCTTGTGCTTCTCTCACATACTGGATGTCTTCAAAGGCCTTCAAATTTTTAAAAATGCATGGTGTGGGCCCACTCTGAGATCTGCCTCTCGATTAGGTCTGGCAAGTGAAGTCACCATCTGTTCTGCTCCAAGAAAGAGAAGGAAGCACAGACGGTCTGGATCATCCAAAGGGGGTTCCCTGGCTCTGATTTTGTTTTTGTTTTTGTTTTCGTTTTAAATATCTAACTTGCACAATGTCAGGGCAAAGCAAAGTTAACACTGCTTCATTGGAAATAAGAGGCTAACCACACAGGCCAACATCGGCCAACAGGTACATTTTTCAGCAACTGTTTGTTGAGGTACTGCTATGTGCTGGAGCAACAGGCAGGTGTGGTAAACATCCCCTAAGCAGGTCATCTCCTTCTCCTCCTGCGACACCTGCAGAGGCTCCCTTACATCTTGCTGCCATCTCAGGCTCACCTCTCCTGAATCCCTGACTCATTGACTTCCAAGAGCTGAACCAGGAATGATATCGAGCAAACAAAGATAGATGCCCAAGAGACAAATGCTGAACTGAGTCAAAGAGACCACTGTGGACTAACAGACAGAAAACAAATGAGTAGATAGATCTGTGTCTCTTTTTTTCATTTCAGAGAGGAAACATTGGAAAAATAATCCATAGTATGAGAGTAGCCACAGCCTGCAAATGACTGGTTTGAACTGCCTAAGCCAATGTACTGCATCCATCCGGGCCAGCCTCAGGAGCCTGCACAGCAGGTGCCTGGAAAAATAGCACAGCTTGGTTTCAAGCTATGAGTCACGTGTCAGTCCCTAAGGTCTGCATCGTAAAAAGAAGTTACTGAAAGTCATTCATCTATCCACTGCAAGCAAAACTCTGTGATTTTTTAAAATGGGAAAAATTGGAGTGAATTTCCTTTACCTTGTGAAATAAAAGAAAATGTCACCTGCCTTCTCCTGTTCTTCTCCATCCTTTTTTAAAGGGAAGAATTATGTTAGCGACTTTAAAGCCATATTAGGAGCAACTCAGTGACTGTTGTTCATAAACGCATCAAGAATATCATATTTTTTCACACACTACTTCATTAATTTCTCACCACATCCCTTGTGAAACCCATATTGATATTATCTCATTTTACAGATGAGGAACCTGAAGTTTAAAGAGGCCGAAGTCACTTCCAAGACTGACCTCAGACCTCATGACAGAAACACTAGACTCAAGAAGTCCTATTGACAAAGAGTTAGAGAAAGGAACAGAAATCCTAGAGAGGAACTGAATTCAAGAAAGCGTAGAACTGTATGTCAGCCAAATTTATAATCAAATGCAAGAGTGAAATGAAAATTCTTTTAGTCATTCCAGGCCTGGGCTTATTACACAAAGACACACTTTGAAAATAATTTTTAGGAGAAATAGTGCCACAAAAAGAGAAAATAAATTCCTTCCTACTAGGCATGGAAGGAAAAGTGAGTAAATATGTTAACAAGGTTTATTTTTTTAAATAAGCAATGACTTTTAAAAATGTATAAAATCCTAGAACTAAAGATCAATACTAATATGACAGTGGGCAGGAGAAAGAGAGAGACCAGCATGAGGTAAGAACATGCTAATATATTCACTTTGTTTGGTGGAAGATCTGGAATCTAAGGGTAACCGCCAGAAAAATAGAACTCAAACTTTAAAACTTATAAAATAAAATTTAACGTATCCAGTGGAAAATAGGAAGACAGAGAAAAATCTTTATAAAAGATGTGCAAAATTTTTTTCAAAAAGAAAATTAGAGTAATAAATACTAATGTAATAACTAGTTAATAGAAAAAGTCAAACTAACTGATTAAAAGATGAGATTCTCAGATTTTATTTTGAAAAATATCCAGCAAAATGTTGCCTATAAGAGATGTATTTAAAACAAAAGTAGTACATGGAGAGGTTATGCAGGAGAAAAATTTTGCACCAGACATTTGTTTCAAATGGCAAGACAAATTGTATTTGAGCTACCGCAGTAGGGGAGAGAGACTTCAATATAGAGCTGAGTTCAACTCCAAAAGCAGCAGAGACAACTTGGGATTTACAGCCAAGGAGCAGACAAGGGGGTCAGTGGGTAGAAAATTACTGAGAGGAACTTAGTTAGATATCAAGAGTAGAGAGATTTTTGCTAAACTGGCTTAACAAGATTCTTGCTAAAGGTTAGGCAAGTACTTCGATATCAAGGTGGGGGGATTAATAACTTCATGATATATCAGGGGTGGAAGGGTTCTCTCTAAACTATCTCAGTAGGATTCTTTGCTAGAACTGGGCTCAGCAGGCCAAAGGCAAGACCTAATTGAGAAGACGATTACTAGAGGCCTGAACAAAGTTTGATCAAAGAGGGAGTTTTTGTCAATTGAAACTAAAAATACAAAAATTAGCTGGGTGTGGTGGCGAGTGCCTGTAATCCCAGCCACTCAGGAGGCTGAGACAGCAGAATCGCTTGAACCCAGGAGGTGGAGGTTGCCGTGAGCCAAAATTGCACCACTGCACTCCAACCTGGGCAACAAGAGCAAGACTCTGTCAAAAAAAAAAAAAAAAAAAAACACCCAAAAAAACACCAGGGTAACCATCTTAATATCAGACTAAATAGAATTTAAGGTAAAAATTATCATAAGGACAGAGGTATGATAAATAATGGTAGACAAAACACTAGATCAAGAAACTATAATGATCATGAACAAAATCCTCTAAATAATATAATATCCAAATACACAAAGCAGCATTGATAAAACTACAGAGAGAAGTAGATAAATCAACCATTTTAGCTGGAGATTGAAGTATTTCCTGCTCTAAAAAACATAAAGAAGACTAAGAGAAAAGTCATGTTATAGAAGAACTAAAAAAAGTTTGTGTGCATAGGTGTATTGACAACATATGGAACATTTGCAAAATCCTACAATGTACCAGAAGCTTCATAGAGATTATGTCTCTGACCATAAAACGGGAATATTGGAAATCTACAACATATGTCTGAAAACTAAGAAATATTCTGTCTTTGGCAGAAAGAAGAAACAAAAATGAAAATTTAAAGATACTTAGAAGAGAATGAAATAGAAGGCACTCCAAATAAGTATTTATGACTACAGATAAATACTAATTACCAAAATCCTGCTGCAAACATCATGCTGAATGGGGGAATTTTCCATGCATTCACTTTACGATCATGAACAAAAAAATAATGCGCACTTTTACCACAACTATAAAACATAGTACTTGAGGTCCTCAAGAAGACCATTGTGCAAGAAAAAGAAAACACTGAAAATGAAAAGGTATAATGATCACTATTGATGAATGATATGACCACTTACATAGATCATTCATATAGATGTAATAATCCAGGGTAGATAGATAAAAGATGAACATAAATCGCAGCACACCAACATGGCACCTGTATACATATGTAACAAACCTGCATGTTGTGCACCCTAAAACTTAAAGTATACCCTTAAAGCACGTACCCTAAAGCTTAAAGTATAATAATAAAATTTAAAAAATAGCATTTCTCTTTATCAGCAATAACAAGAAAATATAATATGAAATAAGATAAAACAAAATAGCAATAAAATCTTTAAAATACCAACGAATTTTTCTTTCTTTCTTTCTTTCTTTTTTTTTTTTTTTTTTTTTTTTTTTTTTTGAGATGGAGTCTCGCTCTGTCACCCAGGCTGGAGTGCAGTGGCACAATCTCAGCTCACTGCCAGCTCCGCCTCCCGGGTTCACACCATTCTCCTGCCTCAGCCTCTGGAGTAGCTGGGACTACAGGCGCCTGCCACCACACCCAGCTAATTTTTTGTATTTTTAGTAGAGACAGGGTTTCGCCGTGTTAGCCAGGATGGTCTCGATCTCCTGACCTCGTGATCCACCCGCCTCGGCCTCCCAAAGTGCTGGGATTACAAGTGTGAGCCACCGCGCCCGGCTGGAATTTTTCTAAAAGGAGTGAACAAGCCCTTTCCAGAGAAAATCTAAAACTCTTTCAAAGAATGCTTTTAAAAGGCTTGAACATATGGAAAGATTTACCAAATGTATGTATGAGATGACAACATGATAAAGAAGGGATTTTCTTATAATTAGATTGTATTGGTAAGGTACTTTGGAGAAAATTGACTTTTTTATGTCGGAAGTATCGAAGTACATATATACATATATAAATAAACATGGGTAGATCTTTTAAAATAGCACTGTGTGAAAAGGAAGAAGCAAAACAAAACCACAGTGCAATGCCATCTATGTATATAAAACACATAAAAATAAAATACTACATATATTTTATGAATATACATAAGTGGACTTACTAAACATGTTGGAATGGATGCCTATGACAGGAGGTAAATGGGGACGGAGGTGAGAGGAAAAAATGACTAGAACAACACAAAATACAGGGAATTTTTCCAAGGACAAATTATGACAGTGTGCCATGAACAAAATGTGGTCTATAAAAAAGTAAGAGGTGGGAAAAAAAATGACATTTGGAGAAAAAAAACTGAGGTAGAAAATAGGATGTACGGCCAGGCTCACTCCTGTAATCCCAGCACCTTGAGAGGCCAAGGTGGGTGGATCACCTGAGGTCAGGAGTTTGAGACCAGCCTGACCAACATGGCAAAACTCATCTCTACTAAAAATACAAAAATTAGCCGGGCATGGTGGTGCACACCTGTAATCCCAGCTATTTGGGAGGCCGAGGCTAGAGAATCACCTGAACCTGGGAGGCGGATGTTGCAGTGAGCTAAGATCGCACCACTGCACTCCTGCCTGGGTGACAAGAGCAAAACCCCATCACAAAAATAAGTAGATTAATAACAATAAGAGAGAAAATAGGATGTACATACATCCTCAAGAACTTAGTATTAGAAGCTACTAGGTCATGAGAACAATAATAAAGAAAATCTGTAACAGTTGATGAGGCATACAAATAAGTGCATTCAGATTAATCTTTTTCAAAAAAAAAGCAGGCCCTAAGTAACCTACACTACTCAAATGACATATTCATGTTCAAAATAAGGAACACTGAGGCCAGGTGCGGTGGCTCACGCCTGTGATCCCAGCACTTTGGGAGGCTGAGGTGGGTGGATCACGAGGTCAGGAGATCGAGACCATCCTGGCTAACACGGCGAAACCCTGTCTCTACTAAAAATACAAAAAAAATTAGCCGGGCATGGTGGCGGCCGCCTGTAGTCCCAGCTACTTGGAAGGCTGAGTCAGGAGAATGGTGTGAACCCGGGAGGTGGAGCTTGCAGTGAGCGGAGATCTCGCCACTGCACTCCGGCCTGGGCGACAGAGCGAGACTCTGTCTCAAAATAAATTAATTAATTAATTAATTAATAAAAATAAGGAACATTCTTTTGTCTTCCAAGTTCTCTGGACTGGAGAGGGTAAGCACATATTCTACAGACAGACCCCTTCCTGGGTTCTTTTTCGGCCTTGGTAGAAGGCAGGTTGTATTGTGGATCTCCAGTTATACCACTTGGTATATTTTCCTATAATTATTCATTTTAAAATAAGGTGACTATAGGAAAACTTATGGATAAAATAAAAGAAAAATAATTAAGTGAAAAAATAACGTCTAGTCAATACGATATGTTTGGCTTTTAGTACCAAATTTCTTAGTAATACATATTTGGATATTTTGAGTACTAGATAGTTTCATTATAATTCTTGTTTTGTTTATTATGGCATTGTACTTGAAATTAAACCCAAATAAAGTGAATCAAAGCTAGCCTATTTCAATTATGTGGTTCAGTTCTTTCTTCAAAAGGACCAAAACACCATGCTTAAAAGAAATATAGTCAGCATCTGAAAAACCACACGTCCCGAGTGCTGCTTCCTAGTAAATCAATATAGAAAAATATTCAATTAATTATGATTTAACTCAATAAAAATTATACAAATCTACTTATCATTGCAGCAAGGAAAACAATGGTATATGCTGCCACAATTTAAAAAATAAACATGAAATTGAATGAATTGAAGATTGTCACTATTTTTCTAAGGCATCAAGTAGCACTTGACAGACGTTATCCTACAAGCCACAAGAAGCTTTACTGTGCTGAAGTATTTTAAAATGTCGCATTATATATTAGAATGGGGTGACTTCCAGAAAACTAACCCAGAGCCGCTGGTTTCAAAAGCAGGAGCAGCTTTCAGCACATTGGACAGTGACCTTTACCTGCTATTTTCACATGCTGGTGAGCAAGCTGGTTGGAATGTTCTCTTATTCTGCTGCCACGTAAAAAATTATCGACTAAATGTGAGACTCTGAAATTCATCTCTTACTGAGAAACATTTAAGAGCACTATAGAATTCATTTTACTCATGCAATAAATCTACTTAGTAATGAGAAAGAAGAATCCACTTGCAAATATGGAGAAATATTTCCTCAGGCAGTCACACCAGATAAATTATTCACCTCCAACAATACGTCACAAAATGTAATGCCAATAAACTTTTTGTAAATGCAGTGCTCACACATCCAGGAATGACCACCCATGAAATGTTAATGCCTGCCAGTTTTTCTTAAAAGTATGCCTTGTGCATGACTCAGAACTTCTCCTGCACTGATGATAAGAATGGAGCATGTTCAATCGTCTCCTTACAGTGAAAACAAAAAGTGTACTTTTAAAAGATAAATAGGCTCTGAAAATAAATTTCTTTTGTGTGTTTGCTTGATACATGCTTCTAAATAAAATGCTTAAGAAAAATGTAAGCATTCTCTTACTTAATTTATTAATTTATTTTATTTGTATACATTTAGGGGTACAAGCACAGTTTTCATACATGGATATATTGCGCAGTGGTGAAGTCTGAGTTTTAGTGTAACCATTACCCAAACAGTGCACATTGTACTCATTACATAATTTCTCACCCCACAACCTCCTCACCCCCAACAGCCTTCTGAGTCTCCAGCGTCTCTTATTCTATGCTGTGTCCATGAGTACACATTATTTAGCTTCCATTGATAAGTGTATTTTTTAAAGTTCACTAAGTACCTCGGATCTTTTCACATTTCCAAAACTTGCTTAATAACTCTTGTTCATGTAACCCTACAACTTGTTGATAACTACCTTGTTGGTAAGTATAATGACCTCCTCTTAAAAATTAGAAAACCAAATCTCAGAGAGGTCAAGTGACTTGCTAAAGGACACACAGCTAGTAAATTGTGGACTAGGCTTCAAAACTAGCTTTGTCCCACTCCATGTATAATGCTTTTTCTATATATCATGATGCCAATTCACTATAATATGTTTTATGTATAATTTTTGCTCAGTGGTTTATCTCACATATAGCAAAATATAAATTTAAACTGTATAGTTCATTTTATTCATATAAAATAAAATTTTTATGACATTGAGCTGCCAAGTAGTTCTCCAGAGGCCCTGACCTTACCAGCTTTGGGTGTAAAATAAATCCATCTCAGCCTTCTTTCGTTCTGTATCTCACTGATAAATATCCAGGTGGGCCAGGCCTTTTTTTGTTAGGAGAAAGTAAGTAGGTAATTCCTTGCCAAAATTCACACCCCTATTCAGAGAAGAATAATACCATTGTGTAATAGTCCAAAAAGAATCCTCCTGTATGTTGTGACGAAGACAGAAGACAGAAGAAGCAGGGGTCTGGGGGACAGCCTGGGACAAACGAGAGCCCATCTTAGAAGAGGATCTGGTCACACCTCACTGCAATGTCAGGAAACATGGATGATAAAACCAGTGTTAGCCTCATGGAGTGGTGTAGTGATGTGGAGCTTGGAACCAGGAGTTAGTCCACAACAACATGACCTTGAGCAAGTTACTGAACTCTCCTGTGCTTTAAGTTCCTTGATTTGGACAAAGGAGATCACACAATCTACTTTGCAAGGTACTGCAAGAGTTCAAAGAGTTTATAAGGTGGTGGTTGAACAAATGCCAGCCATTATCATCATCCTAATCCCCATGATATCACTTTTTCAGTTCCAGTAATGTGACCTTTAAAAATGTTCAGTACTATTTTCTCCAGGAAACCCCCAAAGGACACTGACATATGGCTGTGAGAGGCCAAAAACATCTCCCTTCCATTCCTCCCCATGTGCTTTACTGAAGAAAACATACAATCTTCTAATATAGCTATGAGCTCTGGACAAGACCAGGATCCTTCTCATCAATGTGATGGAGACAGCAGGATACCTTACAAATTAAGTAGATAACAGTGCACACTTATTATTTAAATGGAAGGAAGGAAAATGTCACCCATATCATGTCAAAATAACTACATGCAAAAATCCAAATAGATACAAAAAGAAAGAAACACAAAAATATGCTGTACATCTTTGTGAATTAAATATCAAAAATAAATTTGATTTTGGAGAGGTTCATTTTTTTTCCTTAAATATCCTTTAATTGGATTAGCTGGGTGTGGTGGCATGTGCCTGTAGTCCCAGCTACTTGGGACGCTCAGGTGGGCTCCACTGAGCCCAGCAGGTCGAGGCTGCAGTGAGCCATGATTGCACCACTGCACTCCAGCCTGAGCAACAGAACAAGACTTTGTCTGAAAAAAGTCCTTTAACTGATATTCAATTGGATGGACAGAACATCTGTTTCGGAAGAAAGTTCCAGTGACAGAATGGAGTAGTTTTCAATAGCGTGCCTCTTTAAAAATGAAAGAAACTTTTATGAATAATTATCTCATTTGGAGTAGATTCATAATAATTTCATTATACTATCATTAGTACACTAGGTATACATGTATATCTGCCTGTGTACATTTATGCAAAATAGTCTGAGAAATCTTAACACAACCCTGATGACATTTTGACTTAGAGTTTTTAAACCAGCATTTGAAAAGATGAAGGTCAATTGCATCTGATGGCTTGAATTCTGAATAAGGTGGTGAAGGTCAGATAAATAAGTAAAATGCCAATGATAAAATGAAACATATGGCTTTGAAGTAACAGAGAAGTCATGAGTAAGCATTTTTCAAGATCACAAAGGAAGAAGTAGCTGGCAAGCAATGGAAAAAAACAAGCTAAAGAAGAAAGAAATTGGGGAATAGAAAGGTACCACAGTGATGAATCGAAAGGCAGCACAGGCTCCAATGGCAGGGCCTTGGGGAAGATTCTTTAAAGAGGGGGTATTTTAGAGCACATTAACCAAAGCCCAATTTTTCCCCAAGAAATAACTGACAACTATTCATCAAATCTCACAAAATCTGACATCCAATTTATGATGCCCAGGTAAGGTATTAATAGATAACATTGATTGAGAAGTTACTATATGCCTAAAGAGATCAGAATTCAAAATCTGGTAAATAGAGGTCAGAATTCAAAATCTCATCTGTCTGACTCCAGAGCCCATGAACTTCCACTCAGTGAATTACCTTTCTTGCTGAGAATGGGCACTTTGGCAAGTTGCTTTTATGCTGCAAGGGTTTTAGGGGACTCTATTTAATAGGACTTTGTGCCAGGTTCTGTGCTAGGTACTGGGGCAACAGAGATGAATAAGAAATGTATTCTTCAAGTCTCTCTCATGCACTGAATTCACAATATTGTGACTGTTAAGTGTTCTAGGCACTTCATAGAAGATGAAGGTGGATACAGTGTTTTCTTAACAATACTAGCAATTAAATAACTCCTGAAGATATTGCAGTTTTTTTTCCCCAGGTGATTATTTGGGGTGTCAAGCAAGTTGTGAAAATAAGACATGTAGAAATGATGAGCAGATGATAATGACAACATTTTCAAAAACAGGGAGGAAAATTCAATTTATGTTCCATCCTGTCCTTGGCAAATAGTCAGTTTCCTCCCTGTCTGTTTTCCTGCTAATCACAAGCGAATGTGGATCTGGCTTGTTTACTTCTTTGATCTGTTTGCTCATTGACATTCACACAGCTTTGAGACTGGGGTTTTTATTTCCTTTGTCATCTTAATGAATGCCTGGGCAAATACATAGCAAAATGACTGTGAAGCTCAATAAAACCAATTCAACAGGGGAACTTAGGCTATGGGGAAGGCAAGATGACATCTTATAAACAAGAAAATAACCTATGATGGCACCTACTGTGTCATGTGGAGTTTTGGAGAAATAGGTCTCAAAGTTTGGACTCATAAAATGTTGTGCAGCTTAAGCTGGATATTAAAACTGGATGTAAATGCAAATGAAGCAGAGAACCAGTTATCTAGACCGTTCCTATCTGAACTATTTCTTTAGGAAGCGTCTATGTAACTAAGGAAAAATATTTTCTGGTCAATTGGTCAATCATGTTGATTCTCTACTTGATCTTTCAACAGTATACAATAGAAAGTCAAAGGGAAGTATCTGGGTAATCCAAGAGAAGATCAACTTTCCCCATATTTATGTGGATAATTTAATCCTAATTTGTATGTAATCTAGATTCCATGGTAATTACAGCTATTATTCATTTTTCATCCTTCAGCTCTCAACTCAAAAGCCAACTCCTCAAGTAAGTCTTTCTAGACCCCAGACAAGGTTAAGTCCCCATGTTAATCACTCCAAATGATGCCTTCTCCTTTGATTGTATAGGACTACATATTTTTAATGTCTGTCTCTTCCTTAGAATATGCACTCCATGAGCACAGGATCTGAACTGAGTCTCTCCAGCCCTGTCTCGGCTCCTGGCACATAACAGGTACTCAAAAGAGGCTGTGAACATGAAGAGGGAGTGCAAATCTTAAAGCCTATGGGTATACAGATGAATGACAGCTCTCTAGTACTTTCCAAACTTGGCAGTTGTGTGTACATCTACATGCATTTGAGTTTGGTTTATGATTAATTAATATCCAGCAGAATTGTGAATTTCTTTCCTATAATGAATGGCATTTTTTTCAATGGTAGGGAAAAGAAAATTTTGATGAGGTTCCTATAATGAAGGACTCAAAGAGGTGCTGCTGACTTCTGCCATAAGAACAGACTCCTGGAATAGTTTCTTCCTGCTATGACTTCATGCTGACCCATCGTAGATGCCCTTGTGGTCAGTAGCACGCGTTTGAGAGATGGCTATGTGGGCTCATGGTAAAGTGTGGGGCTCAGAACAACCACAGCTGACTGGCCTTCAAGAGAATCAAGTTCAAGAACTTGCCCTAACTAGTATCATCAGAACTATCGTTGTCATTGGAACCCTATTCAGGTCCATAATCTTATTTCAGAGACTGAAAATAGGAACATCTAGATTTTGAGCTTTTTGAGCTACCTTTTCTTTAGTTATTCATGTATGCATGCATTCAACTAATATTAATTGAGAACTTGCTATGTGCCAGCCACAACGTGAGGCTCTAAATTTAGTGCAGGGCCTGAAGCAAAGCAGGTGCTCAACCATAATGATGGTTAGATGGATGGTCACATGTGCAGCCTTGAGAGGTTTCTGAAAACGAGAGCGCTTCTTGCTTGAACTGATCCTTGATTTAAATTAATCATAGGAAAAGCATTTCTCTTCTGTTTCATATAAGCCTTGTCTCTCCTACTTGCATTTACTTTGAAGTGCTAGTATGTTTTTTTACTGTGAATGCACTTTTTATCAGAAGGCCAGTGATAATGTGGTTCTATACAATCTTACACCTAGAAATGTGTATTTTAAAACAAAAGAAGTTCAAAATGTCTCCTTGTCCTTTAGACTTAGGCTCTTAAAAATGCCTAACATGTAAATACATGTATACATATATGTGTCTATCTATCGATATGTAATCTAATCTAATCTGTATACTGCACATAGACATACAATTCAGTTTGAACTAAAATCTTTCTAGTTTGAAGAGACTAGATGCCGTGAATTTTGTTACATTACTTTGCAAATATCCCAATACAGATTCAACCATGCCTCCTACATGAAAGAAGTGACATGTGACGACCTCCTTACTCAGAAAGTTGACAGCCTCATGATGGTTGTCAAGCTGATTATTCCATTTGGCCACTGTTTATCTAATTGGTTAACTGAGCGAGTCATTATTTACAGATAATAAGCTGAAAACAAAAACATCTGTCAAAAAATTTTAGGATAGTAAGAAATAGTGTTCTTATATGACTCACTCAATTAACCAATTAGATAAAAAATGGCCAAATGGAATAATCAGTTTGGCAACCATCATGAGACTGTCAATTTTCTGAGTAAGGAGTTTGTCACATGTCACTTCTTTCATGTAGGAGTCACGGCTGAATCTGTATTGGGGTATTTGCAAAGTAATATAAGAAAATTCATGGCATCTGGTCTCTTCAAACCCGAAAGACTTTAGTTCAAACTGAATTGTATGTCTCTGTGCAGTATATATCAAGATTAGATTAGCTCAATAATAGATAATCACATATGTGTATATATGTATTTACATGATAGGCATTTTTAAGAGCATGAGTCTAAAGGACAAGGAGAAATTTTGCAGTGTCTTCTTTTAAAATACTTAACACATTTCTAGGTATAAGATTTTATGGAACCAAATTAGTTCACTGGGAAATAAAAAAGTCTTCTCGGGCCGGGCACTGTGGCTCACACCTGTAATCCCAGCACTTTGGGAGGCCGAGGCTGGTGGATCACGAGGTCAGGAGATCGAGACCATCCTGGCTGACACAGTGAAACTCCATCTCTACTAAAAATACAAAAAATTATCTGGGCATGATGGCGCATGCCTGTAGTCCCAGCTACTCGGGAGGCTGAGGCAGGAGAATCACTTGAACCCAGGAGATGGAGGTTGCAGTAAGCCAAGATCGCGCCCTTGCACTCCAGCCTGGGCTACACAGCGAGAGTCCATCTCAAAAAAAAAAAGAAAGTCTTCCCTTTACTTTCCCTTAAAACACCCAATAGATCAGCTTGTGACACATCAATGAGATAAAATTTTGATTTTTTTATTAGTGGGGAAAAGGTGACATAGGCAGGCAGATTACATTTGCTCTGACAAATACTTTGTTAGAAACTCACTCTTTTCCAGACTGCTTCATTTATACCAGAACAGGACACTATATATTTGTGTGTCTGAGATGTGCTCCCATACAGCGACATAGCTGCAGGGCTGAGAGAAAGGCTTCCACCCATCCATGCTCTTGGAGAACTTCACGGCGATCCATCTCCCCTTGGCATCTCTTCTATGACCCTCAAAAGAGAAGTCTCCCCAACCCCAGATCAAGACAGCTGGGTCTGAGCTCACCTTCTCTCTGCTCAGTGTCTGTCCCTCCAGCTGAATCCCGCTGGGGATGCCATCAGGCTCAGAAGGCTCAATGCTGAGAAACTGGCCCATCCAGGAGTGGCCTGAACCATCTTTTAATGAGCTACATAGAAATGTCACAAATTTGGAGGGATATTGTAGAAAAAGCTTTCTCTGACTATCACTACACTAGATTCCATTTGTTCTTGAATTAAAATTCCCTCCATGGGCACTTCTCCAAAGTGCAAACTGCCTGAGCTAGCCAGGAGCTTCCTGCATGCTGGATCCCACCTAATGATGAATATTATTTAATCACAAAGATAATGGAAGGTAGGATGGGACAGTGCAGGAACTTAGAGGAGTAATGTTTGTTTTAAATTAAGCCTTTTTTTTTTCTCCCTAAACAAAGGATAACACAGCATTCAACATTCAATTTCCAACCAGGAATGGAACTAAAATGAATGGAGTACCTATGAAGCACTCGGTTTACGTAACTATCACACGCAGGACTATCACAATGGTAATGGCAAAGTCTAATTACCAACCCGAATGAAGCATAAAGAACTTAAGTCATTTTGTCTAAATCCACAAAGAGAGTGAAGCTGAGAATCAAAGCCAGGTTTCTCTGTCAAGTCAAACTTTCTTAACCAGAGAACCTTCTATTTTTCATATTCTATTGCACTTCATCAGTCATTTGCCCATTTCAGAATTGGAGCTGCTAAAGGCTGTATCTCTACAATGTTCCACTGACTCTTCAGAAACCTGTTTGGTATTAGACTTTTCAGACAAGTGGTCAGAAGGCTCATGCAATCCGTTGCAAAATAAATGCAGAAAATGATGAATGAGTATATTTTCTCACACAGATACTGGCTGGCTTGATTTGAGGACTGTTGCAATGGTCCTCAACATGCATTGAAACCCAAAATCCCAAGGATGAAGTGGAAACCCTCAGACAGATAAGAAAAAGACATCAAAGTACTGAAAAGATAATCAGAGGAAGAGACTTGCACGTCAGAGGATGGCAAGATCTGAGAGAACCAAAAGGAAAGGTCCTTTTGCCCAACATTTTCTCCAGCTGGTTTACAAGATGGCTTTGATTCTGATGTTGAAATATTCACCTATTCTTTCCTGCATTTCTTCTGTGGGGCTTCCTGTTGAAGAACTTCCAGTCATTTGGAACAGATTGGGAACATTTCTCCCAGGTTGGAACTGGGCAACCACTTAGGAAAGTCATGAGGTGTGGACACAGGATGGATAAGTTTGGATGGGTTGAAGGCAAAGAGGCAGGCTGGGAGGACTGAGGACAGTGGCCCTGGGTGGGCCACTCTACTGGGGGAAGTAGTATCATGATACAATCTACGGGAGAGCCTTTGCAGAGAACAACCCAGAAGGCAGTGCTCTTGGTTTGGCTTTAACTAGAACTGAGAGCATTAAACAACCTGGTAAGATCAGACCCTGCCTAAGGCTCTCCGGTGGCTTCCAACACAGCAAGAATCAAATCCCAGCTCCTTGACACAGCTCGTACCATGCACTGGTGGCCAAGCCCCTGCAGTCCCACAACTCCTTCTCCTGCACTCTCCTTGCCCTCCTCTACTCCAGCTTTATCGGCTTCTTTCTGTTCAAACACACTGCGTTCGTGCCTCCTTAGGGCATGTCGCCATGCTTTCTCTCCCTGGAATCCTCTTCCAATGGCCTCTACATGCCTGCCTCCTTCTCAGCACTTGGCCTTTTGTCTAAATGTCTCCTCCTCATAGAGGCCCACTCCTCATCACACCAACCAAAAAGTGTCTCCTTTTCCTCCAAAATAATTTCTCCCTAGAGCAGTCTCCTCTTTGTGTCTTTCAAAGCAGTTATCACAGTGTGGTATCCTCTTGCTATTGATTTATCCACCCGTGTATTGTCTGGACTTTTCCACTAGAAAAAAAAATGCCCCTGAAAGCCAGGCTCTTACTCATCTTGGTGTACTTGGCAGGCAAGAACAATAATAGCAATATTTATATAACCTTTATGATGAGCCAGATACCGTTTTTAGTACTTTACGTATATTAATTCACTGAATCCTTTGGGGTGGAATTATTGTTCTCACCATCTCCCGGATATGAAGCCAAAGTGCAGAGAGGTTCGGCAACTTTCCCAAAGTCACACAGCTATCAGGACAAGAGCTGGAAACCTAAAGAAGCTGTCTCCAGGCCGGGCGCGGTGGCTCACGCTTGTAATCCCAGCACTTTGGGAGGCCGAGGCGGGCGGATCACGAGGTCAGGAGATCGAGACCACGGTGAAACCCCGTCTCTACTAAAAATACAAAAAATTAGCCGGGCGTGGTGGCGGGCGCCTGTAGTCCCAGCTACTCGGAGAGGCTGAGGCAGGAGAATGGCGTGAACCCGGGAGGCGGAGCTTGCAGTGAGCCGAGATTGAGCCACTGCACTCCAGCCTGGGCCACAGAGCGAGACTCTGTCTCAAAAAAAAAAAAAAAAAAAAAAAAAAGAAGCTGTCTCCAGAGTGGAAACTTGAACCGCTCTGCTCTCCTGCTTCTATGTGTTGGGGGAGGACAGGAGACTTCCTAGAAGGAGACAGAGAGAGGCTGTGGGGGTCTCACATCAGCCTGCCTATACCCAGTCCTCCTCATTTGTGCCTCCCTCTGTGCCCTCTGTTCTGAGGATCCCATATGCCAGAAGAAGAAGAAGAAGAAGACATGGTGGGACCAAAATGCTGTATCCAGGGAGGGAATGGGTTTGCTTAGTGTGATCCTCAGAGGCTGAGCTGTGTCTTCTGTATCTTAGTAGGCCCCGTGCCTAGCACAGAGCCTGACACATAGGAGACCTTGAAGGGAAGAGAGAGGGAGGTTTCCACACTGGGAAGGGTGAGGAGGGCTTTCCTGGCAGAGAGAAAAGCACATGCAAATGTTTTAGCTTATAAGCCGAGATGGCACAGGCAGGGAAAGCTGTGGGCTACAGTGCAAGGGACAGGGATGCAGAGGGGGAGGGGAAGAGGCTGAAAAGATAGGCTGTGGCCAGGCCGAGAAGAGCTCTGAATGCCCAGTGAGGGAGTTCAGGCTTTTCTCCTCTACTGATTGTTTTTATTTTACTGAGGTGTAACTTACATATACCAATTTTAAGTGTACAGTTGATGTGTTTTGACAAAATGTACACATACACTTAACCCCCACCACAATTATGATAATCAACATTTCTATCACCCCAAAACATCTGCTTATCACTAAAGGTTTTTATCCAACAGAGTGATATGGATTGCTGTTTCAGAAGGATGATTCTGTAGATGGTGTGAAGAGGGGGTGGATAAAGGAGGGGTGGAAGATGATGTCTTCAGTCATGGAGCAAGATAGATCCACCAACAGCCAACCACTTTAAAACACTCCGTGGAACATTGTTAATTCAGACTTTGTCAAAATGCCAAAAGAAAAACAGCACAAAACAGCAAAACTGGTCTGTGTGGGCTAGGCATAGGGGTTTTTGTGAGAGCAAGCGATTGTTGCCGATCAACAAAGCCACAGCAATCCATACTAATCACGAGGAGAGATGATGTCCATTTTCGCTGGGTCTGTATGTTTTATGACTCTAGGCACGGCCTGAGACCCATTCCAACCAACCGCTCTGAGAAAATTAGCTGCCAACATGACACACGACCCAAACCAACAGACCAGGGGAGCATAAAGTGACATCCACTGCAGTCTATTGCACTGAGTGCAGCTGTCACGAGAGCCACCACAGCAGCAGAGAGGCAGCCTGGCCCAGCCAGTCAAGACACATGTGCCACCAACTCACAATATCAAACAGCCAAATGCTTTGTGCTCAGAAATAGTTAACTAGTTTTGTGAAGTACTTACTGTATGTTTTACATAAATTAACTGATTTAATAAACTTAACTCCATTAGGTAAGTAGTATTCATAGCTTCATTTTAGAGATGATAAAGCTGAGGTACAGAGAGGTCTAGCCACTTACCTAAGATCATACAGCAGAGCTATGTTTCAGAGCCCAGTTCCAGGGACCTCAACACCATGACCCCCATGCTTCCCTGCCTTTTCCATAGCATAATAGTTGCGAGCACAGGTTTCAGAGACAGACTGATCGAGATCCATATTCTGGTTTTGCCACTAACCAGCTGTGTGACGTCAAGACGTCATGTCTCTGAGCCGTAGTTTCCTCATCTGCAAAATGGACAGAGCTGCTGCGAAGACTTCAGTGTGCAATGGCACCTGGCACAGAGTGAGTCCACAATGAAGAGGGTATGTAATAATATTTATTTGGGAGCTCACAAACCCTGTTTATTCCAAGATACACGTTATTCAAACTTCACAGTCAGCCACCTAAAAAAAACCTAAATACAAATCAACTCTTCTTGATTTTAATTAAAGCTTTATTATCCCATTAGATCAGGAAAAATTTCCGTAGAAGCATTTATTCATTTGAACAATATTAAGTACTTGCCTGATGCTGAACACTGTTCTAGTTTCTGAAATTACAATGGTGAATCCAAGAGTAAAATCACTGACCTCAGGGCAGGGGCAGTCAGATATTTTTAATGTATTTTTAAACCAAGTTTGTATAATGTTCTTTTTAATTTTAAAAATCTAACAAATCAGGCTGGGCACAGTGGCTCATGCGTGTAATCCCAGCATTTTGGGAGGCTGAGGCAGCAGATCACCTGAGGTCAGGAGTTCAAGACCAGCCTGGCCAACATGGTAAAACTCTGTCTCTATCAAAAATACAAAAATTAGCTGGGTGTGGTGGCACATGCCTATAGTTCCAGCTACTCGGGAGGCTGAGGCAGGAGAATCGTTTGAACCTGAGAGGTAGAGGTTGCAGTGAGCCGAGATTGTGCCACTGCACTCCAGCCTGGGCAACAGAGTGAGACTCCGTCTCAAAAAAAAAAAAAGAAGAATCCAACAAATCAGCATATATCTCTCTAATAAGGCTGTGGAGGTAATCTAAAAAAATGCAGGTGTCTGTCTTTTGACTGGAATTATACCAACGCATGCACTGACATTGCAGTCTCATAAGAAACCTACTTAATTAAAAAATTTTGGTGGTCAAGGTCTTTAAAAAATATGGACCTACAAAGACAAATTAAATAACAGTAATTTTTAAAATTGTTTTAAACCTTTGATGATTTAAAACCAGCAAAAAGTAAAAACCCTGGGCTAAAACAAATCACTGGATGGCGTCTAAGGCCCCTTCAACCATCGGAAAGTAATTGATTCTCTTCAGTCAATTTTAAACATTGCTTTTGCAGTCTTATTGCACTGCTGATTTTCCCAGTGAAAACGACAGGGATATTAAGCAAGAAAAAATTTCCAGGCTGCTAAATGAATATCTGACTGGTTCTTTCTCATATCTCAGCTCAACTGGGGCCTCTTTCAAGAATCCTCCATAACCATAACCTTCCTAGCTAAAGTAGCCCCACACCCTTCTACTTCTACCCATTACCCTGTTTCATTTCTCTGTGTCACTTATCACCACCTGAAATTATTTCATTCATTGATCAGTTACTTGTTTCTTGTCTGACTCACACATTAGAATGTAAGCTCCATGGGCTAGGGTCTCGCCTGCTTTTCCCCCACAGCACCCCTAGCAGCCAGAATGCTGCCTGGTGCACAGACTTGTCGAGTGAGTAGATGAATAGCAAAACTGGTGTATTCCTGTGAAAGGGTCTCCTAGCTCAGCTGCAGTTAGGAAGGAGAAGCAGGTACATATTACTAAGTTCTCCTTAAATAGCCTACAAAACAGGGTGGGGGTGGGGGATGGGGGGCCGTCTTTCATTCATTCGTTCACTGGACAGATGTTTACTGAGCATCTACTGCAGATCAAGTACTGAACCATGCTGGCTACATGCAGGAGAGTGAAATAGACCTAGCCCAGGTTCTTAAAGAAGACATTATTGCACAAGCCCAAGCCTGGAACTTTTACAAAGCATACACTGATGAGGCTACTTCAGAGATACAATGTATCTAAAACCCTTAGCATGGTCCCTGGAGCATAGTAACCACCCAGTAACCGATGACCATGATGAGGAGGAGGAGGAGAAACAGAATGAGATGATGGTGATTATTACTACTTCATATGCAGAAAAACAAAGTAACCTCCTCATCATCAAATGTAACCTCAGACATCAAATGAGTAATAAATATCTACAGGGGTCATTAAAAAAATATACATCATCTGCCCCTGGACTAACTAGGGGAATTCACTATAGGTTCTCTCTGCAGATAAGAAGAATCACCATGGACAAGACTAATTATGTGTTTCACTGTAATATCAGAAGCTGCATCCTTGCCATCATTTATATCATTAATAATGTACCTGGGGCTTCTGGTTCTGGAAAAGATAGAATGAGTACACTCTATTCTTTCTCTCCCACTGATTAGAACTAAAATCTCTGGACAATTTAGATAAAGCAACTGTATGAGAGGATTCTAAAAAATAAATAATAGCAGGCATGCTGGGGTGGAAAATTACAACTCAAAGAACAACCAATACAACAGTGAGTTTCCTGGTTTAATTTTTTTTTTCAGTTCTCCCAGCTTAGACTCTAGGGTGGCTCACATCCCAAAACTGCACAGCAGGCACAGATGGAAAAATCTCCAAGCGAAACTTTCTTTTTCTAGCCTGAAGACTGGAAAGGGGGACCCCTGTGGAACATAGGATGTAGGAGGTATCCCCTTTTTCCCCTTTTTTCCTCTGCTGGCCCTGTCTCAAGGCAAGCCCCAGGCATGAACCAGCACTCCCACAGCAGGGGCAGGAACACCGGCCATAAGGGCACCCACAACTCAGAGAAAATCCTACTCATTGACCAGAGAAATTGGCCTCTTTGGTCTGAAGAGTGTGTGAGAAATTTCTTTTTTTCTCTCTCTCTCTCTCTCTTTCTCGTATCTCACCATTTTGCCCAAAGGTAGACCCATTCACAAAAAGCGTGGAACTGTGCAGGGAGGCTAAACTTCAGATTTCTACCAGAAAACCAAGAAAAAGGGACTCTGGGAGCCAGAGACTCCAGGGCAATCACAAATTGAAAGGGGTGGCAAAAACTACCTTCTAAATCTAAGTATGAAATTCTAGTTCATGCCCAAGCTGTGTATATACAGAAGCAACTCAAAGCAGTATAGCAAAACCTCTGAGAACTGAACTATAGTAGAGAACATCCCCCAGGTTCTAGACTGACCCCGAGTGGCACATCTGGGGATGAAACCAAATGGCACCACAAAGGCTGTGAAAATTAAATTCACACTGGATCCAGAGCCTACAGGAGGTAGGTCAGCCCTTGCCATCTGAACCTTACTTACTGAGTTGATTACCCACTTTCAAAAACAAAAAAATGAACATTCTTCATAGGATTTTAACAGAACTTAGATTCTTGTAAGATAATATTCAAAATCTATAGAATGTAATTTGTGGTAGGATAAATAATAACCCCTGCAAAGATGTCTAATTCTTAATCCCCAGAACCCATGAATATGTTACCTTGCATGGTAAAAGGGATTTTGCAAATGTGATGAAGTTAAGAATGTTGAGATGGGGAGATTTCCTGGATTGCATAAGTGAGCCCAGTGTAATCACAGGGCCCTTCTATAAGAGCAGGATGATCAGAATCAGACAAAAAGGAAGTGTGAAGACAAAACCAGAGGTTGAAGTGATGTGTTTTGCAGATGGAGAAAAGGGCCACCAAAAAGGAATGTGGGCACCTCTAAATATGGAAAAGACAAGAAATGTATTCTCTCTTAAAGTCTCCGGAAGAAATGCAGGCCTGCCAACATCTTAATTTTATAATTCTGATCACCAAAACTATAAGAATAAATTCGCCTTAAACCAAGAGTTTGTGAGGATTTGTTACATCAGTAATAAGAAACTAATACACAATTTAAAACTACCCAAACAAAAAAGCTGGGAGACTATAATTAACTCTCAAGGGAAAAGATAGCAGATACCAATCCCAAGACGACCAGATGTTGAGATTATCAGACAAAGACCTTAAAAAAACTACTGTAACCATATTCCCTGAAATAATGGTAAACACTCTTTAAATTAATTAAAAGAAATTCTCAGCACAGAAATAAAAACTATACAAAAAAACTAAAAATTACAATAACTGAAATTATAAACTCCCTGTATGGATTCAACAGAGGAATAAAGATGACGCAGGAAAGAGCTGATGAACTTGAAAATAGGTCAATCAAAAGTATCTAATCTGAATAATAGAGGATATACAAAAAGTCATATAGATTCAGGACCTATGGAACTATATCAAAAGTTCTAAAATTCATGCTATTGGGGTCTCTAAAGAGGAGGAGAAAAAGATTGGTGCTGAAAAAATTTTTTAACAATTTTAACAAATGAGTAAATACTCTTCAAATTTATTATAGGTCATAAATTTACATATTCAAGAAGTTTAGTGAAACTCAAATAGGATAAACTCAAAGAAAACTATGACCAGACACATTTTAATCAAACTGTGGAAAACCTAAGATACATACAATTATATTTAAAATATTTTTAAATTAACCATTATATGCAGTGTAATTACATATTGCATGGCAGCGTTTCTCAACCAGTTTGGTTTTGCCACCCGGGAGACATCTGACAAGATCAGATGTTTCCAACTTCTTAATTTTTCTCACATTGGGAGTGGACTGCTATTGGTACCTAATATGCTAAGGATACTACTATACATCCTGCAGGACACAAGCCTCACAACAAAGAATATCTAACCCAAAATGTCAATAATGCTCAAGTTAAGAACTGCTGATATTAAGTGAACAACAATTCAAATGACTGCAGATTTCTCACAAGAAATCATGGAAGCCAGAAAACAATGGAACATTTTTAAGTGCTGAAAGAAAAGGATCGTCCACCCAGAATTCTATATTCAGTGAAAACGTCCTTCAAGAATAAAGGCAAAATAAAGATATTTACAGATGAAGAAAAACAAAGAGAATTTGTTTTCAGCAGTTCTGATCTAAAAGAGACAACAAATGAAGTTATTCAAGTAGAAAGGAAATAACACTAGAAAAAACCTGGAAATGGTAATATCTGGATAAACATAATTGACTATTTTTCTCCTCGAATTCTTTAAAATATGTATGACTGTTGAAATTTGGAAGAAGTGGTGCTGTGACTTGGGCTATAAGCAGAAGAAAATGGAAGACAATGTAAATCTATGAAGACAGATCACTTTCCTCCCTCAGGTCTGTCTCCTACGGTGATGTCAGAGACTTTAAGGGCTCAAATATAGTCATTCCTCAGAATTCATAGAGGATTAGTCCTAGGACCCCCTCGGTGGATACCAAAATCCACAGATGCTCAAGTTCCTTATATTAAATGGTGTAATATTTGTATATAACCTATGCACAGCCTGCCATACAGTTTAAATCATCTGCATTACTTATAATAACTAATACAATATAAGTGCTATGTAAATTGTTGTTATACTGTATTGTTTAGGGAGTAATGACAAGAAAAAAGCCTATACATGTTCTATACTGATACAATCATCCTTTAAAAAAGTAAAATTTTTTTTTTGAGACAGAGTCTCGCTCTTGTCGCCCAGGCTAGAGTACAATGATGCAATCTCGGCTCACTGCGACCTCTACCTCCTGGGTTCAAGTTCTAGCCTCCGAAGTAGCTGGGATTACAGGGGCCTGCCACCATGCCTGGCTAATTTTTGTATTTTTAGTAGAGACAGGGTTTCAACATATTGGCCAGGCTGGTCCCAAACTCCTGACCTCAGGTGATCCACCCACCTCTCCCTCTCAAAGTGCTGGGATTACAGGCATGAGCCACCACGTCCAGCCTAAAAAAATTTTTTGACCCATGGCTGCCTGAATCCACAGATGCAGACGCCAAAGATATGAAGGGGCTGCTGTACTAAAAAACACAGATAAACACCTGTAATTTTGTAATTTTTAGAAAAGTAAAAACATAAGGAAAAGTACAAGTCCCCTCTGTCCTATCTAATCCCAATCACAGAAATAACCACTTTTAACAGCATGCCCTCGAATGGTCTTGCATGTCTCTCCACTGTCCAGCCCTACACATATTAACATCAATATATCCATATGTGTGTAAACATACTCATCTATATATAAATATAAAATGTTTTAATGGATTCATGCTCAATCTTTTGATCTATGAATAGCTTTTTCATTTATGGTATATCATTATGGTAGGCAGAATTCTTATATAGTCTTCAATATTCCGAGACCCTAGTGTACATATACTTTCTCCCACTTATTCAATCAAACATGAATCCAGATGTTAATGTAAAGAAATTCTGCAGATATAGTTAAGGTCCCAAATAAGTTCCACTAAAAATAGGGAGACAATTACACAAACTCTTTAAATTTGGGTGTAGAGGTCAGAGACAGAGGAAGTCACAGATTCAAAGCATAAGAAGGATTTGACACACTATTCTGGCTTAAAGGTAGAGGTAGACAGGTGATGAGAAATACCAGTGGCCTCAAGGAGCCGAAAGCAGTCCCGTAGCCTTGTAGTATAGTTTGAAGTCAGATAGTGTGATGCCTCCTGCTTTGTTCTTTTTGCTTAGTATTGTCTTGGCAATGTGGGCTCTTTTTTGGTTCCATATGAACTTTAAAGTAGTTTTTTCCAGTTCTGTAAAGAAAGTCGTTGGTAGCTTGATGGGGATGGCATTGAATCTATAAATTACCTTGGGCAGTATGGCCATTTTCACGATACTGATTCTACTGGTACCAAAACAGAGATAATAGACCAATGGAAAGCACAGAGCCCTCAGAAATAATACCACACATCTACAACCATCTGATCTTTGACAAACTTGATAAAAACAAGAAATGGGGAAAGGATTTCCTATTTAATAAATGGTGCTGGGAAAACTGGTTAGCCATATGTAGAAAGCTGAAACTGGATCCCTTCCTTACACCTCATACAAAAATTAATTCAAGATGGATTAAAGACTTAAATGCTAGACCTAAAACCATAAAAACCCTAGAAGAAAACCTAGGCAATACCATTCAGGACATAGGCATGGCAAGGACTTCATGACTAAAACACCAAAAGCCATGGCAACAAAAGCCAAAATTGATAAATGGGATCTAATTAAAGAGCTTCTGCACAGCAAAAGAAACTACCATCAGAGTGAACAGACGACCTACAGAACGGGAGAAAATTTTTACAATCTACCCATCTGACAAGGGCTAATATCCAGAATCTACAAATAACTTAAACAAATTTACAAGAATAAATCAAACAACCCCACCAAAAAGTGGGCAAAGGATATGAACAGACACTTCTCAAAATAAGACATTTATACAGCCAACAGACACGTGAAAAAATGCTCATCATCACTGGCCATCAGAGAAATGCAAATCAAAACCACAATGAGATACCATCTCACACCAGTTAGAATGGAGATCATTAAAAAGTCAGGAAACAACAGGTACTGGAGAGGATGTGAAGAAACAGGAACACTTTTACAGCATTGGTGGGACTGCAAACTAGTTCAACCATTGTGGAAGACAGTGTGGCGATTCCTCAGGGATCTAGAACTAGAAATACCATTTGACCCAGCCATCCCATTACTGGGTATATACCCAAAGGATTATAAATCATGCTGCTGTAAAGACACATGCACAGGTATGTTTACTGAGCACTATTCACAATAGCAAAAACTTGGAAACAACCCAAAATGTCCAACAATGATAGACTGGATTAAGAAAATGTGGCACATATACACTATGGAATACTATGCAGCCATAAAAAATGATGAGTTCATGTCCTTTGTAGGGACATGGATGAAGCTGGAAACCATCATTCTGAGCAAACTATCGCAAGGACTGAAAACCAAACATCACATGTTCTCACTCATAGGTGGGAATTGAACAATGAGAACACTTGGACACAGGGTGGGGAACATCACACACAGGAGCCTGTCGTGGGGTGCGGAGACAGGGGAGGGATAGCATTAGGAGAAATACCTAATGTAAATGACGAGTTAATGGGTGCAGCATACAAACATGGCACATGGATACATATGTAACTAACCTGCGCATTGTGCACATATACCCCAGAACTTAAAGTATAATAAAAACAAAACAAAACAAAAAAAGCAGTCCCTAGTTGACAACCAGCAATGAAACAGGAACTTTGGCCTCCAACCACAAGGAGCTGAATTCTGCCAACAAGAAGAATGAGACGGGAACCTGATTTTTCCCTCAGAGCTTCCAGATAAGAACTCAGTCCAACTGATGCTTTGGTTTTAGCTTGGTGATGCCCTGAGCAGAGAATCCACTTCACTTCCATGCCAGATGTCTGAGCTACAGAGACATAGGCTAATGATTAGGTGTTATTTTATGTTTCTAAATTTGTGGTAATTTGTTACACAAGAATAAAAAGCTAATAGAATAATATGCAGCTTTCCAAGCCAATGAAAATAAGTGTTCCTACTTCTTCTGCATAATATTATATTTTTTGCTATTATTTTGATGTAGCAAAATATATTCAAACATATTCCTCTTTATAGAAATTCATCTGGCTCCTACTTCTTGTTATTGTCAAACAACCCATCAACAAACATCTTCATGCATTTGCCTTAGTGTATCTGTGGTATTATTTTCTGGAAGAAAGATCGCTAGAAGAGGGATTATGTTACTAAAGACATACACATTTTTCTTTTTAATAGCTATTATTATCCAGTCAATCTCCAAAAAAACTAAATTGATTTATACTCCCCTAAACAGACTGCTCATTTCCTCACACCTTCACAGCATGTATTATCAGATATCAGAAACTGTGCCCAAAAAAAGATAATTCATTGTTTAAATCTTCATTTCTGCAGCTATCTAAGAAAATGTTTGCATTTTACTGTTCACTTGTATTGTCATCTGTGGATACCCTGGCTAATTTGAGATTAGACTGTTTGCCTCCTGTCATTTTTATGAGGTTTTGCATAATAAAAAGATTCACTCTTTGTCTTTTATAAAGGATGCAAATACTTTTGTGGGAGACACACAGAGTACTTTGAAGTATACACAGGGGACAAAGTAGACAGGGCCCAGGTGGTGGAAGACACTGAATACCAGATTAACACACTTGTTCTTTGTCCTATAGGCAGAGTGGAGAAAAAAGCATGGATCTTGATCTAGATTCTAGGTTCAAATCCTGGCTCTGCCACTTAGCGCTATGACCTGGTACAAGTTAATTAACCTCCCTATGCCTCAGTTCTCCCCTCCCTCTCTAAAACGGGGATGATAATGGCATCTGCATCAGAGTGTTGTTGTGAGAAATAAATGACTTAGAATGTGCAAAGAGCTTAGAACAGTGCCTAATATATTGTAAGCATCAAAAGCATTCATTTTATTTACTTGCATTATTGTCACTTGCATTTTTACATTTTAAAAATCTTTTACCATCCATTTTTAAAATTCTTATGTTGTCAAATATGTATTTTTCTTAATGACCTGTTTTTCACAACTTGCTTAAGAAAATGTTTCAATATGCCATTCTAATATTTTATTGTATACTTTTCCTTTTTACTCAACATTTTCAATAGTTGATTAAGGTACAATTTACATACAAAAAATTCACCCATTTCAGTTTTATGGTTTGATACAATTCAGTAAATTTATACAGTTATACAATCATCACTATAAACCAGTTTTAGAATACTTGCATCACCCCCAGAATTTCCATCATGCCTGTTTGCAGTCACTTTCTGCTGCCTTTCCAGCCCCCAAGAAACCACCCATCTCCATATATTTGGTGTTTTCTAGAAACTTTGTATAAATGGAATCATACAATATGTCATTTCTTGTGTTTAGCTTCTTTCATTTAGCGTATGTTTTGAGGTTAATCCATGGGGCTGCATGCATCCGTGGTTCTATGCTTTTTGTTGCTGAGCAGTTTCACTGTACGGATAAGCCACATTTTGTCTATCCACTCACCAGCTGACAGTCATTTGGATTATTTCCAGTTTGGGCTACTCTTTGACGATTAATTCATCTGAAATTTATTTTACTTATGAGGTTTGAGGTAGGAATCTATTTTTTTTCTAAATGTGTAACAATCCTTTCATCACTATTTAATGAATAACAGTAACTCCACTGATTTTAATTAGTACTTTTATCACACATTAACTTTCTGTTTATCCTTGGATCTATTTTGGGACTCCCTCTTGAAGTCCACTGATTATTTGTGTTTTCATCATAGTGGTTTTATGCTACATTTTATTTTTATTTTATTTATTTACTTATGAGACAGAGTCTCATTCTGTCACCCAGGCTGGAGTGCAGTGGCATGACCTCAGCTCACCGTAACCTCTGTCTCCTGGGTTCAAGTGATTCTCATGCCTCAGCCTCCCGAGTAGCTGGGACTATAGGCATGCACCACCATGCTCAGCTGATTTTTGCATTTTTAGTAGAGATGGGGTTTCACCATGTTGGCTAGGCTGGTCTCGAACTCCTGGCCTCAAGTGATCTGCCTGCCTTGGCCTCCCAAGTGCTGGGATTACAGGTGTGAGCCACTGCCCAACCTATGCTATATTTTAATATCTGGTACAGTAATTACCATTTAGTTATTCTTCTTTATCAAAATTTTCTCAGCCATTTCCACACATGTATTATCTGATATGAAATTTAAAATAAAATTGTCAGCTTCCCACCTTCCAAAAAGATAACACTATGATTCTTATCAGAATTATATTAAATATTTTGGTCAGTTTTGGAAGGATTTTTATATTTATGATGTTAATCTTCCATCCAAGAATATGGCACATCCTTTCATATATTACTTTGGGAACATTTAATCCTCTGTAAAAGCTTAAAGTTTCCTTCATGTAGATATTATATTTCTTAAAATTTATATTTTGGTAATTTGTAGTTTTGTCAATTTTTATTTCATTTTATTTCCTAAATCATTTTGAGAATGGAAAAGGGAAAATTATTTTTGTGTATTCATCTTTTTTCCAGACAAATTTTCTTATTAGTTATAATAATTTTTTACTTAGACACTTAGATTATCCAGATATAAGATGATATAAGAAGCATACAGTGATAATTTTATTCTCTTTTAATATTTAAATCAGCTTTAAATTATTTATTTGACAAATAAGTGGATATATTTATGGTCAAATCATTTATTTTCATGGTCGTATTTAGTTGAAACCTTCAAAATTTTGTCAAATGATGCCATGATAACAAATATTCATACCTTATTCAAAACTTGAATGGGAATGTCTTCTTTCGATGTAATGCTTGCTATTGATTTCCGATAAGTTTCTTAATCCTCTCTATGAAATATTCTTCTATTCTTATTTCACTTCATGTTTTTATCAAAAATCGTTGCTGAATATTAGCAAATTCTCTTCTGTTATCTAGTGGCTTAGATATATAATTTTTTCTCTAAATTGTTAATGCAATTATTTGGCTAGACAGATTTCCCAATGCTAAGCTATTGTGTGAAGCTTAAAATAACCCCTTTTAGGCAGAGCAGAGCTTCACTGTGTAGGTAATCTGACTATCCAGATATTTCATTTCCAACCCTGTCTCCAAATACCCAGTAAATCATTTGTAAAAGACCGAACATTACATCCAAGAGGTAAGCATGGTTCTTCTGCTAAGCCCAGAAAGGAAGCCAGGCTGCAGGACAGAGAAGCTGAGGTGGTGGGGAGCTTGGCAAATCAGCATCAAGTCAAAATGATAAAGTAGCTGAGCTCTCTAAAGCAAAGTAAGGCAACAGCTCCTCAACATGCTGTTGGAGACTGATTTCTAGTGCTCTCGATGAAAAGGGCTACTTTTCATCTACTCAGCCTCATCATGACTGGCCACCCTGTCTCCCAAGCCCAAACAGCCTTTAAGCAGCCTCATTTCATTTCTTTCCTACACTAGCACAACCAGGACTGCCTACAACCTTATTAGAGTACCTTGAACTAAATTTGCAAAAGGGCAAACTGGTTAGAAAAGTTACCCCTCTAAGGAGACTCAGCTCCAATGATACACAGCTTAGAGACTGGGAGTAACACTGTGCAAAATCTTTTAAAAAGAAGGAAGAGAGGAAAGAACAAAGGGAGGGAGGGAGGAGACAGAGAGCAAGAGAGAGAGACAGGGAGAGGGAAAGCGAGAAAAGACAGGAGAAGAGAGAAGAGAAGAGAAGAGAAGAGAAGAGAAGAGAAGAGAAGAGAAGAGAAGAGAAGAGAGGAGAAGAGATAAGAGGGGAGGGGAGGGGAGGGGAGGGGAGGGGAGGGGAAATAAAAGAAAAGGTCACCCTTTCTCTAGGCCTTAATCAGCACCCCCTCCTCTACCCCACTAACCCACCAAAACAGGCACTCTTGTCACTAACTACAAAGCCACATCATGTACACTGTCTACAACAGCATCCTAACTGGTCTCACCAGTTCCTGGATCGTTCCCCTCTAATCCTTCGTTTGTGCTACTCCAAAGTGAGCTCTCTGCAAAACAAATAAATAAAACCACATATTGCCTCATTCATATCATTCTAGGGTCCCCCATCACTTTGCAATCCCACTAGCCCAGATTAGAGAACAAAATTTGGATGAAAAGAGTTAAGTAACTTGCCCAAAGTCACACAACTAGGAAGGGGAAGAACAAGTGCTGAAACCCATGTTTTGCCAGAGAGAGAACTTATCATTGAGACAACAGCACCAAGATACCCACAAGGGCAGAGCCCTCTTGACCCAAACACCTCTCATTAGGCCCCATCTCCCAACACCATCACATTGGGAGTCAAATTTCAACATGAGCTTTGGTGAGGACAAACAAACCATATCCAAATCACAGCAACAGGTAAACAAACTGAGGGCCAGAGAGGGAAGCCCACAGGCCCACGGGCATACACAGAGGTCAGAACAAAATGGGGACTCAACCAAATCCCCTGAATCCAAAACCAGTGCTCCCCACCTGCATTCCTGGAACCAGACAGGCCTAGAAGGTCAGAGGGAACTCTCCAGGTGGAGCTAAGAAATCACCTGGTCTGTGGGAGGCACACAGAGTACTTTGAAGTATACACAGGGGACAAAGTAGACAGGGCCCAGGTGGTGGAAGACACTGAATGCCAAACTAACACAGTGGTTCTTTGTCCTATAGGCAGAGTGGAGAAAAAAGCATGGATCTTGATCTAGATTCTAGGTTCAAATCCTGGCTCTGCCACTTAGCGCTATGACCTGGTACAAGTTAATTAACCTCCCTATGCCTCAGTTCTCCCCTCCCTCTCTAAAATGGGGATGATAATGGCATCTGCATCACAGTGTTGTTGTGAGAAATAAATGACTTAGAATGTGCAAAGAGCTTAGAACAGTGCCTAACATATTGTAAGCAGCAAAAGCATTTGTTTTATTATTTTTTATCAAGAGAGCATCACAAAGAAGGCTATGTTTTAAGATTGTTACTCTGGCCAGAATTATCCTACAGCCAGGAAGAAATGAGGGAAATGTTAACATGTCCTCCTGTGGGGGATGGGCAGGTAGAGAAGAGAAGGAGAAAGAGGAACAAAGCAGCTGGGTCTCCCATGGGGTTCTGAACCTATCTTCTGTTGATCTAGGACACCTCCCTTGATTTCATGCCTTTTTCTTGGAGCCTCACAGAGATTATCTAAGACAGAAACCATTCCTTCCCTGTGCATCCCAAGTGATTTGACTCGCAATCTCTCCAGGACGTGCTTCCCGGAAGGTTCTGCAGACTTTGACGGGTAGAAATGGGAAAAAGGTAAAAATCCTTCCCAAATCCTACTTTGCATTTCCAAGCTCAGCTTCCCCCTCTTTAACCTGCTCCCATGATTTCAGTGTTTGATACTCACAGGGCCTTAACCATTCTCTGACTGACTTAGTCTACAGCTGGGAGTCAAATGCAGCTATAGAAAGCCCTGGGCGGCAAGCAATGAGCTTGTGCCTACACATCTGTTTATCTGAGGCTTTACTTTCTGAATAAAGCATCTGTCCCAACGCTTTATGTAAAAACAAAAATTGCAATTAGCAGCCCACATAAAGGAGGTAGGTTGTTCTCCATGTGGTTTATAAGCCAGAGAAGTTTATGCCTGAGAACAATGGGTTGCAAAGATATTGCACCTTGGAGGTTTTCCAGGAAGTGCTCGAGGCAGGTGATACTGAGTTCCTCTGGGGATTTTGGTTTTCATTCTGAATTGATAGAAAATTATTTGTCTGAGTTTGTTTTCAACTAGAGATTTCCAGAAAGGGACGAATGCTTGACCCTGTATGTTTAAGCCAGGCCAACGGCCATTAAGGCTGACAGCCTAGAGCTATTAGCACGGGTCTCTCCTGTGCAGCTTCCCATCACTAACCTGCTCCCAGGCTGCTGGACTTTTCTCCCATTACCATACCCTTGGCTTCAGCTCCTGATTCCTACCTGCCATTTTGTTTAAGGCTAGAGCTTGATTTTTCTGAGCTTTCACTAATCTGATGCTTAAAATGTTTTCAGTTGGCTGAGTCACACCCCTCTGGCACTGGAATTCCCCAAATCTCTCTTATTAGCCTTTTTGAGGTGCACGTGTTCATCAAGTGGCCCTGCACAAGAGAACCCATCTCTAAGAAGTCCGTACAGTCACACTGGGCCTCTTGTCCCACTCTAGGGAAGGAAGGAAAGAAGGCTATCTATACCCTTTCCTTACAATTTGGCAGAGAGAATGCAAGCTTACTGAGGCATTTCTTTTCCTAAATGTCTACTTTTAAGTCCCTGGGTCTTGAAGTCAAGTCCCTATGAGACATTTATCCCCAAGCCCCAGCCTGGAGTGACCTGGAAGCTCCTCTGACATGAACATAAAACACTTTTCCATTCCTTGTTTTCTGCTTAACCTTCTTGCTTCTCTCCAACCAAACCCCTCTGCTGAAATTTATTTCTATATCAGCTCATCAGAATATCAATGTCTGGACCCATGATTTCTTGGAAAGAGAGAATATGGTGTTGAGAGTTACAGTAAATGTGAGTCTACAGAGTGGCCACATGGGTTTCAGGGACTCTTAAAATGCATGAGGTTCCACTGAGTCCAGACGACTATCTATCTTAATGGTCTGGAACAATGACCACCCACATAAGATCAAAAACCTGAGATCTGATCCTTCTAGTTTTGTCAAATGGCTCAGATTATTTTAAGCTTCCTCTTTAGATAAAATGCAATTTGACTCACCAGTTTTTTTTCTTTTCATAAAGGCTATTGTGAGGGAGTAGGGCATCCTCCTGCAACAAGCAGCGGAGGGAGAAATCAGTCCCCAGCCCTGACCCTCGGGTCTCTGGTAAAACACTCAGTCATGAGACATGAGACCTCTGGCCACATGCCCTGATCCATGGGCTGAGGCAGAAAGTCTTCTCCTGCATCTTGGGGTCCAGAAGAGGCCAGGGAGCAAAATCTATACAAGGAATGCTGGTTTCTTGCCCCAGGATCTAGGTAAACATTGAATAAAATTATTTAATCTGCCATTTAAGCAAGAAGTGCTTCTAAAGCCACATGCTGGTGACCAGGCAGAGAAGATGGCTAAGCTGGGAAAGAACTGGTGTGTCAGTACCACGTCCATCTGCAGTTAATACTCACTGGCATAGGATCCTGAGACACAAGTGGTCTGCTCTGGACTCTGCAGAAAAGGATTCCATTCCTTACACCTTCTTCCTCCCCTGCAGGTTACCCCTCCTACCTTAACCACACCCTTCCCTTTCCCCATTTTGCTCCAGGGCTCCTGCCTTCTATTTTCTATGGCTTCTCTCCGATAGTGAAAGGTGGAGCTGGAAGGAGAGTTGTCCATGAGTGGGAAGAATCAGAATCCCAGGGATGGGGCCAGAAGCAGTACTTTGGGATATTCAGGCGTTTGAGGAAAGGCACTCATCAGTAACAAAAAATCAGTAATAGGCACAGAAAGGCAGAGACCTCACTCCACTTGTTTCCCCCCATCCTGCTCACAGGCACCACCCCAAGGACCCATGCTCTTGGGTACTGCAAACCTGGGTGGCTTAAAACAACAGAAATTTCTTCTCTCACATTTCTGGAGCCTAGAAGTCAAAATCAAGATGTCAGCAGGGCCATCTCCCTCCAAAGGAACACTCTTGCCTTGCCTCTTCGTAGCTTTTGCTGGCTGTGGACAGCCCATACCTTGCAGCTTCGTTGCTCCAATCTCTACTTCCGTCATCACGTGGCCATCTTCCCTCTGTGTGTGTCTCTGTATTCAAATTTTCCTTTTCTTATAAGGACACCAGTGATTGGAATAGGGCCTACTCTAATCCACTATGATCTCAAATTAACTTGGTTACGTCTGCAAAAACCCCGTATCTAAATAAGGTCACATTCATCCCACAGCAGGAGGAGATGGATAGACACTGAGACCAATACCTGATGCTACACAGCCAAGTGTGGTCCAGGCTTCTGCCCGTCCTGTGTCCCTCCCTGCTCCTTCCACAGTCTGCCTGTCTAATATTCAATTTCTGTCACTTAATCTTAGTATCTCCTGGACCCCTGACCCTAAGCCTTCCTGGCCAACCATGTTTCTGTGCTACCATGTCTAGTGCCTGGCACTGTATCCAGCACATAGTAGGCCTACAAAAAGATGAATGCATGACACCCAAATAGTCTCTTTCCAGAGATGAGACCAGTGGCCCTAAACTGGTCTATAAAAGAGTATCTTTATATTATTTTATAATACGATTTTATAATATAATTTATAATATAATTTTATAATATAAATTAATATCAAATATTAATATAAAATAATTTATATTATAAATTAATATTTATAATATAAATAATTTATATTATAAATTAATATTTATAATATAAAATAATTTATATTATAAATTATAATATAAAATAATTTATATTATAAATTAATATTTATAATAGAAAATAATTTATATTATAAATTAATATTTATAATATAAAATAATATAAAGAGACCCTTACAAAAGAGTCTCTTTATATTATTTTAAAGTCTTTTTCCAGAGAGGAGACCAGTGGCCCTATAACTGTCTCTTGGGAGCTAGGATTAGAGAAGCTGTGTCTCCCTTAGTTGCGATGCCCCCCTCAAACTACAGGAGACTAGGGAAACCTCAGACACACCTCAGCATGGCCTGCCTACATTTGCAGAGAGGCTGTGTCTTGACTCTTGGCAGATGTTCTGTTATTGTCCCCTGCCCCTGCCCCTGCCCCTGCCCTGACATAATTCTTTGACCCTTGTCTCCAGCCTATTACCACTTGACACAATAGGAATTGACCCTCAGCAGTCAGCTTGACTTCCCCCTCCTGATCAATTTGGATGGACATCCTTTGTGACCCAGATGTGACCTCTAAAATACACCCAGGCACTGGGCCTTGGCAGGTGCATGACACCAGCTTATCTCAGCATCCTAGCTCAGAGCTGTGGAAAACTGTATATGACAGACACGGTGCTAACAGTTTTCCATGAATCAGTTCATTAAATCCTCAAAGCAATCATAAGAGGTAATAACAATTACTATCCCCATGAGGGATGGGGAAATTGAGCTTTGGGAAGCTAAATGCCCGCCCCAAGGTCACAGACCTAAAACGTGGTAGCACCTGATTCCATCCTGAGCCTGTGACTGTGCAGCCAGAGCTCCCGAAATGCAATGCTAGTTTCCCAAGGGTGGGACACACAGTCACGCTGGCACCAGAGATGATGTGAGGTGGTCCAATAGTGAATTCTGGTGCTATGGTTGAATGTATTTGTCCCCCCAAAAGTCATATGTTAGAACTTAACCCCTAAGGTGATAGTATTAAGAGGTGGAGGTGAAGTAATTAAGTCATAAGGGCTCCACTTTGTGAATGGGATTAATGCTCTTCTAAAAGAGGCTTCAGAGAGCTGCCTGATCCCTCCATCTCTTCTGCCATATAAGGACACAGCATTCATCCCTGTAGCCCTTCTGCATGTGAGGGTAGAGTTCACCATTTCCATCACATGAGAACCCAGCACCATCTTGGAAGGCACCAACTAGGAGGCAGAGATTCCCCCTCCAGACACGAATCTTCTGACACCATGATCATGGACTCCTCAGCCTCCAGAACTGTGAGAAATAGATTTCTATTGTTTGTAAATTGCCCAGTCTCAGGTATTCTGTTATGGCAGTACAAAATGGACTAAGATACATGGTACGAGTCTCCTCTTTTAACTCTTTTTTCTAATCATGGAGAAAGTCTTAGTTGGTGCTGTGGGATGAAAGGAAGGTCAGAAAGAAAACACCTTTCCTTTCTGTTTCCTTTCTGACCTTTGCTAATATCTTCCTCACCCCACATTCCCTTTTTTTAAAGGTAACACAAGCCAATCTCACACAATTTGACAAGCAATAGATGATAAAAAGAAGTGATACCAGGCATCATTTAATTTCTTTCCTATGGTTACTTTGAATATATGAAAGCAATACTGTTTTTCCTATTATGGTGGTGATTAAAGGCTTTACTTTGTAATGCATCTATTTAAGCACAAGATGTAAATTCACTTCTTAAAAAGTAAGTAAATAATAATACATGTTCCCTCATATGGAAGAAGATCAGGAAAGTGAAGCCCAAGAGACTCAAAGGTGGGAACAGTACCTTGTGTTACGCCACCTCTCAAGGCTGGGAAATCCCAGCTGCGATATCAGCAAAGCTGGCGGCTCCCACCTACCTCCTCCAAACACCATTAACCATGCGTGTTCATACAGAATAGCTGCGAGTTCTCACAAGTTTTACAAAAATCTATTCACAAGTTCTGGAAAAAACAAAGAGCATTGACTCATTCTCCCGCAAAAAGCCTCAAAGTTTTTTTTTAAAGAGTAAAAACTGGGCAACCCACTTGGGTCCCCTTCCACACTGTGGAAGCTTTGTTCTTTTGCTCTTTGCAACAAATCTTGCTGCTGCTCACTCTTTGGGAAAAAAAAAAAAAAGACAGAGTAAAAATTAACTCAGATTGACAAAATAAACATTTGTCCTGACATTCATCAGGCTGGGATAACAGACATAGATAAAGCTACTTGCAAAGTATACCAGGAAATGATATTTCTCCCAAGGACACACCACACATAATAACCTTCCTTGAGTAACTACTGTTTTCTTGCATCCCGAAAAGGCTTGATATCTAAAATCAGTTACTATCAGAAACTTCACTGCTGGAAATTGTATGAGTAAGAATGAACCATCTCTCTTGCCTGGAAGATCTAAGTCACTTTGACACAGAGAAACAGCTTTGATTTCCAGCCCAGATACAAAGCTTCATATAAGGGGTTTCTGACGAAAACACTCACATTTACCTTAACTTTGTCATTTCCAAGGAAATGGGAGCCTGGGTTCAATTTACAGTCCAGACCCCTCTATACCCAGCACTGCTTTGCTTTTAAGCTTTATTTTCATTTTACCTAAATTTTAGCCTTCTTGAAAACTGTAGAATAATTCTATCTTTCCCTGTGTTTGGTGAGATACCCAATGACCCTTCAGGCATGCAGCCTCCATCATGAAAATGGATCAATAAATCTGACTTTCTTGGGCTGTAGATTTGTCCTTAGTGGTCTCAGGCTGATTAGGCTAAAGTGGTTTATATTTAACTATTGTTATTCAGGCTTTTGGAGGTACTGTTTATCTTTTAAAAGAAACAAGCAAATAAATCACAACTTTCTCCCTAGGGGTATTATGGCCAAATTATAAAGCTGCAGTTTAACTTTTCTATGGAAACCACCTGGTAATTTGACTCAATTTTTCTGTGTAACCATTAATGACATGGTTTTTCTCTTCAGATGGTTGTGCTTTTGTTTTGTTTCAATGAGGAGTTTTGGCCCTGATCAGTTTTGTGAATAGACACACAGGCTTGCTTGTGAACACATGTGCTTAACCGTTAGTCTTCCATCTCAGCACAGGGCAGAGCTCCACGCTCATGGTGAGGCAGCTCCATGGTCGAAGCCTACAGGCTCTCACCTAAATCGTCTTGACTGAGGATCATCTGGATGAAAAGGAAACCACGCCCCCTCCCAGGCTACATGTGTAAGGGGGGTTTCTTTCTTCATAATCATATGAGTCTCCTAGGCAAGGGGAGGAAAGTCTAGCCCAGGAGCAGAGGGGTGGGGGTGCAGAATTCAAAACTCCTTCCCCACGGAGCCATCTGTTCTCTTGTCTCTGCTTCCCCACAAGCATCTGCCTGCTCTCTGCTCACTACAAGCTCCTCTGCAGCCATATCTAAGGCTCAGACATGAATTTGTGGTATGATTTGCCACAGTATGACTATTTCAGTCTCTCAGAGCCTCAGAACTAAATTCCCAGGACAGAAAATATGATGGAATTGGTTTCCTTACAATTTGTGCCCACCCCTCTGCTTATGGAAGCAGACACTGGGGCAGAAACATGGACAGCTGGTCCTCCTCCCAGCAGGAGCTAGGGATCAGGAGCAAGTCCAAAGAAGAAGAGGGGCATTCACAAACCAATCCATGTGTGTATTAATTTTAATAACAGAAGGACAAAAGAGAGCCAAGTTTTATTTGCAACTTATGTTTTTCCAACACAGATATTAGCAACTATCTGAAAGTTAATAATTCAGGAGGAAATACCAATACCTCAAGAATATGGTTCAGCCCAGAGTGAGCTGACTTGACTGACTCAGGAACATGACACCAGACCCTACCAACAGCTGTATACACCTGACCAAAGAGTGATAGAGAGACAGCCAGAAGCCGGGCGTGGTGGCTCACGTCTGTAATCCCAGCACTTTGGGAGGCCGAGGCGGGTGGATCATCTGAGGTCAGGAGTTCAAGACCAGCCTGGCCAACATGGCGAAACACCATCTCTACTAAAAAACAAAACACAAAAAATTGGCTGGGCGTGGTGGTGGGCGCCTGTGATCCCAGCTGCTTGGGAGGCTGAGGCAGGAGAATCACTTGAACCTGGAAGGTGGAGCTTGCAGTGAGCCAAGATCGCGCCATTGCACTCCAGCCTGGGTGACAGAGTGAGACGCTGTCAAAAAATAAATAAGTAAAGAGAGATAGACAGAAAGACAGAGACAGAGAGAGAGGATATCAGAGGATCAGTGCTACATACTCCCATCAGAAGAACTTTCTGCCACTGGCCTGGACGTGAGTCAGCACAAGAAGTGGCATTAATTATACCATTATTAATTTATATGGCACATTTGAAAGGTCATCTTCTTGGGAGGGAACCAGCAAGTATCACGGAACAGGTACCAGTTTTATTGTCAGGCTTCCCTGAGTTCTACGCTGATGTTTGCAGCTGGATGACTTGGGCAAATCCTTCCCTGAGCCTCACTTTTCTCACATGAGGACAACAGATAGCACCACCTTGGCCAAAGTTGAATTTGAAAGCTACATAAGACAATGGGATCTGCCCTCCCTTTAAGTGCCAAACCATGTGCAAGATGGAGAGACTAAGAGCGCGGCTCCCAGTGGTTCAGGTCGTAAGGTCTACAGTTCAATCACTTCAGATTCTCCTCACAAGATCCTCATTCTTTCTTTGGTAGGTTGTCCCCACAGAAAATGTCCTAAGATCACAAGTTTCTCTTCTGAGATAAAGTCCTACAGGTCAAAACATCTGAGACTTAGAATCAATCACCAGCTTTTAATTTTTTAAAAGATCAAGAAGCATTTACAGATCACCCAAGTGCTTTACTATACCCTGTGTGGTGGATCCTGTCAGCTGGGGCCACTGATACCATCAGTGCCCACTAGTATCCCCTGATCTTACTACTAAAGAGCAGCCTTCAGAATTCCGATAGCCGGCACCTGCATTGCTTTGCCTGAAGGCATCCTCAGGCCAAAGCCCATCTGCCAGGTCGTGAACAGGACAGAGTAACAGGGATTTCAATCCCCAGCAGCCATCAACCAATGATTGGTAAAAGTGAGATAGCACCAGTCTATATTTTGCACTAGATCTCGAAGTCACTCCACCAGGATTAAGAGCTGGCTGCCCACGGTGGTAGCCAAATTGACAAATGCCCTCTGTCCTGGTCAATGTGATTAGTCCATGGGGTGCCCAGACATTTGGTTAAATATTATTCTGGATGTGTCTGTGATGGTGTTTCTGAATGAGGTTAACATTTGAATTAGTGGACTGAGTAAAGCAGAAGGCTCCCTCCCAATGTGGGTAGGATTTATCCAGTTCATTGAAGGCCTGAATACAACAAAGGCTAGATAAGAAAGAATTCTCTCTGCCTGACTGTCTTTGAGCTGGGACATCAGTCTTCTGCCTTCAGATGTGGACCCGGACTGGACCTTACACCATCAGCACTCCTGGGTCTCCAGCTTGCCAGCTGCAGATCTTGGATTTCTCAGCCTCCAAAATCATGTGAGTCAATTCTTTATATATATAATATATGTGTATATTTTATATAAATATTCCCTATTGACTGTGTTTCTTCAGGGAACCCAGGCTATATAAATGGCTTCTCCTTTTCATCTCACTTTCCCATGACTTTACCAGGCTTTACTACACACTCAAACAAACCACTTGCTTTTGAAGCCCTGTTTCAGGATCTGCTTCTGGGGGAACCCAGACTGAGATGGGCTAACCCAACAGCATGCCTCATCGCTTCTCACTTGCTGTCTCCCCACATTGAGGCTGGAAACCCAATGTTGGCTTCTCCTGCTTCCTGTGCTATGTGACCCAATCTTGGTCACTGATACATTTTTTAAAGTCTCAGAGAGGCAGAGGGGCTCTAAAATGCTCTTTCATTTCTTTTTAAAAGGGAACAGGCCAGGCACGGTTGCTTATGCCTGTAATCCCAGCACTTTGAGAGGCCACGGCAGGCAGATCACGAGGTCAGGAGTTTGAGATCAGCCTGATCAACATGGTGAAACCCCGTCTCTACTAAAAATACAAAAATTAGCCAGGCGTGGTGGCGCACACCTGTAATCCCAGCTACTTGGAAGGCTGAGGCAGGAGAATTGCTTGAACCCAGGAGGCGGAAGTTGCAGCGAGCCAAGATTGCACCATTGCACTCCAGCCTGGGTGACAGAGCAAGACTCCATCTCAAAAAAAAAAAAAAAAAAAAAAAAAAAGTGGTGGGGGGGGCAGGGTGGGGAACAAACAGAAAACTGTTGTTTCTTCCATCCTTTTTCCTGTCTTAAATGCTGCGATGATACCTGGAGTTTCACCATCTTACAATCATAAGGAATTAATATCCCCTAAAGTCCTGTAACATTTACCATCCCTGGTAAGACCAGTCCCCAATATCTAATTGTTTCCTCCTAGGCACTAGACCTATAATATTTTAAGATATTAACTCTCCCTTCCCGGATTCAGGCAAGTAATGAGTCTTGCATGTGTGATATCCAGCAGAGGTTTAGGCAGAGCAGAAAATAAATTACCTGAAACTGTTTCTGGCTTGTATGTTCCAAAAGCCTACGGCCTTCGGGAAAGAGAGATTCTAGGGATGGACTGAGTGCCTTAAAGAGCAGAAAAGGGAAGTTGATCTCACTCAGACTAAAAAGAGATTCCCCTGGGCTAGGGAAGAAGCACAGAAGCAGAGGATGGATAGAGGTCTCTGAAAGCAGGAAAAAAGCCTGCTGTCCCTCATGCCCTGCTTGTCTGTGGCACTGGCACTGACATGACACGACCCAAGATGGGAGTGGCTGCATGGCATGTCTGGGCAAGCTGGAACACCAGCATCTCTGCAAAGATTTGCATCCACCCCACATCTCAGGGAGCTCCAGAGGACTCCCAGGTCAGAAGGACCATGCAGGAAGGGATTGTGTAATTCTAGGTGGTAGGCTTTGTGGACTGGCAAGCCAACACTCTGCCAACAGGGTTAAGAAATTCTGGCTGATAGGTTCACATTCCTTTAGGGACACAGACACGTGAAGAGTTTAGGGCTAAAAATCAAATAAGACAAATTCTTTTTTTGGTCTTTCAAGAAATATGAGTTCCTATTGTTACTAGGCACTGGAGACATAAATAAGACATCATCTCTGCTCTCAAGGATCTTAGTCTAATGGGATAAAGGCTTACAGCCAATGTGTAGGCTCATGAATTGAGTTACATGGCTCAGAAGCTTTGCAAACATTGCATGAGTCACTCTTGATCAAAGGAGGCATTCTGTGCACCATTTATGAATGAGCAAACAAGACACAGAGAGGTTAAGTGACTTACCAAAAATCACACAGTCGCTATAGTGTGGTGTTCAGATTCAGACTGTGGTCTGACTAATGTCATTGGACAGGTTCCTTCCACTTTGTTCACTGTTTTCCAATGCCCACAGAACACCCAGAGGGAGTCTGTGCATGACTTTTTATACTGTAGTCCCTGGTAGAGTTTACCCAGTAGAATTAGTGGCGTCAAAAAAATAAAATATAGCTAACTAGGGAGGTGAAAGATCTCGACAAGGAAAACTATGAATACTACTCAAAGAAATCAGAGATGACACAAACCTAAATGAAAAAACATTTTATCCTCATGGATAGGAAAAATCAATATCATTAAAATGGCCATACTGCCCAAAGCAATTTATAGATTCAATGCTATTCCTATTAAACTACCTTTGACATTCTTCACAAAACTAGAAAAAATTTTTAAATTTATATGGAATAAAAAAAGAGCCCAAATAGCCAAGTCAATCCTAAGCAAAAAGAACAAAGCCACAGGTATCATGCTACCTAACTTCAAACTATACTACAGGGCTACAGTAACCAAAACAGCATGGTACTGGTTCAAAAAGAGAGCCCAGAAATAAGACTGCACACCTACAACTATCTGATCTTTGACAAACCTGACAAAAACAAGCAATGCAGAATAGATTCAATAAATGGTGCTGGGATAACTGGCTAGCCATATGCAGAAGATTTAAACTGGATCCCTTCCTTACACCATATACAAAAATTAACTCAAGGTGTATTAAAGACATAAATGTAAACCCCAAAATTATAAAAAACCCTGGAAGAAAAAATTATAAAAATTATAAAAAACCCTAGGCAATACCACTCTGGACAAAGGAATGGGCAAAGATTCTATGATGAAGACACCACAAGCAATGGCAAAAAAAGCAAAAGTTGACAAATGGGACCTATTAAACTAAAGAGCTTCTGCAAAGCAAAGGAAACTATCAGCAGAATGAACAGGCAACCTACAGAATGGGAGAAAATTTTTGCAAACTATGCATCTGACTAAGGTCTAATATCCAGCATGTATAAGGAACTTAAACAAATTTATAAGAAAAAAACAACCTCATTAAAAAGTGGGCAAAGGAAACAGGAATAGGAACAGCTCCGGTCTCCAGCTCCCAGCCCCAGCGACACAGAAGACTGGTGATTTCTGCATTTCTGCTTCAGGTACCGGTTTCATCTCACTAGGGAGTGCCTAACAGTGGGTGCAGGACAGTCGGTGAAGCGCACTGTGCGCGAGCCGAAGCAGGGCGAGGCATTGCCTCACTCGGGAAGCGCAAGGGGTCAGGGAGTTCCCTTTCCTAGTCAAAGAAAGGGGAAGCAGACGGCACCTGGAATATCGGGTCAGTCCCATCCTAATACTGCGCTTTTCCAACGGGCCTGGAAAACAGCACACTAGGAGATTGTGTCCCGCACCTGGCTCGGAGGGTCCTATGCCCACGGAGTCTCGCTAATTGCTAGCACAGCAGTCTGAGATCAAGCTGCGAGGCGGCAGCGAGGCTGGGGGAGGGGCGCCCGCCATTGCCCAGGCTTGCTTAGGTAAACAAAGCAGCCAGGAAGCTTGAACTGGGTGGAGCCCACCACAGCTCAAGGAGGCCTGCCTGCCTCTGTAGGCTCCACCTCTGGGGGCAGGGCACAGACAAACAAAAACTTTGCAAGAACTTCCACAGACTTAAATGTCCCTGTCTGACTGACAGCTTTGAAGAGAGTAGTGCTTCTCCCAGCACGCAGCTGGAGATCTGAGAACGGTCAGACTGCCTCCTAAAGTGGGTCCCTCACCCCTGAGCAGCCTAACTGGGAGGCACCCCCCCAGTAGGGACAGACTGACACCTCATTCAACCCGGTACTTCTCTGAGACAAAACTTTCAGAGCAACTATCAGACAGCTGAATTTGTGGTCTCACGAAAATCCGCTGTTCTGCAGCCACCGCTGCTGACACCCAGCCAAACAGGGTCTGGAGTGCACCTCTAGTAAACTCCAACAGACCTGCAGCTGAGGGGCCTGTCTGGTAGAAGGAAAACTAACAAACAGAAAGGACATCCACACCAAAAACCCATCTGTACATCACCATCATCAAAGACAAAAAGTAGATAAAACCACAAAGATGGGGAAAAAACAGACCAAAAAAACTGGAAACTCTAAAAAACAGAGCACCTCTCCTCCTCCAAAGGAACGCAGTTCCTCACCAGCAACGGAACAAAGCTGGATGGAGGATGACTTTGATGAGTTGAGAGAAGAAGGCTTCAGACGATCAAACTACTCTGAGCTACGAGAGGAAATTCAAAACAACAGCAAAGAAGTTAAAAACTTTGAAAAAAAATTAGAAGAATGGATAACTAGAATAACCAATGGAGAGAATGGCTTCAAGGAGCTGATGGAGCTGAAAGCCAAGTTTCGAGAACTACGCGAAGATTGCAGAAGCCTCAGTAGCAGATGCGATCAACTGGAAGAAAGGGTATCGCTGATGGAAGATGAAATGAATGAAATGAAGAGAGAAGGGAAGTTTAGAGAAAAAAGGATAAAAAGAAATGAACAAAGCCTCCAAGAAATTTGGGACTATGTGAAAAGACCAAACCTACGTCTGATTGGTGTACCTGAAAATGATGGGGAGAATGGAACCAAGTTGGAAAACACTCTGCAAGATATTATCCAGGAGAACTTCCCCAATCTAGCAAGGCAGGCCAGCATTCAGATTCAGGAAATACAGAGAACGCCACAAAGATACTCCTCGAGAAGGGCAACTCCAAGACACATTATTGTCAGATTCACCAAAGTTGAAATGAAAGAAAAAATGTTAAGGGCAGCCAGAGAGAAAGGTCGGGTTACCCACAAAGGGAAGCCCATCAGACTAACAGCTGATCTCTCAGCAGAAACTCTACAAGCCAGAAGAGAGTGGGGGCCGATATTCAACATTCTTAAAGAAAAGAATTTTCAACCCAGAATCTCCTATCCCGCCAAACTAAGCTTCATAAGTGAAGGAGAAATAAAACACTTTACAGACAAGCAAACGCTGAGTGATTTTGTCACCGCCAGGCCTGCCCTAAAAGAGCTCCTGAAGGAAGCACTAAACATGGAAAGGAACAACCGGTACCAGCCACTGCAAAAACATGCCAAATTGTAAAGACCATCGAGGCTAGGAAGAAACTATAGCAACTAACGAGCAAAATAACCAACTAACATCATAATGACAGGATCAGATTCACACATAACAATATTAACGTTAAATGTAAATGGGCTAAATGCTCCAATCAAAAGACACAGACTGGCAAACTTGATAAGGAGTCAGGACCCATCAGTGTGCTGTATTCAGGAAACCCATCTCACGTGCAGAGACACACATAGACTCAAAATAAAGGGATGGAGGAAGATCTATCAAGCAACTGGAGAACAAAAAAAGGCAGGGGTTGCAATCCTAGTCTCTGATAAAATAGACTTTAAACCAACAAAGATCAAAAGAGACAAAGAAGGCCATTACATAATGGTAAAGGGATCAATTCAACAAGAAGAGCTAACTATCCTAAATATATATGCACCCAACACAGGAGCACCCAGATTCATAAAGCAAGTCCTGAGTGACCTACAAAGGGACTTAAACTCCCACACAATAATAATGGGAGATTTTAACACCCCACTGTCAGCATTAGACAGATCAACGAGACAGAAAGTTAACAAGGATATCCAGGAATTGAACTCAGCTCTACATAAAGTGGACCTAATAGACATCTACAGAACTCTCCACCCCAAGTCAACAGAATATACATTTTTTTCAGCACCACACCACACCTATTCCAAAATTGACCACATAGTTGGAAGTAAAGCTCTCCTCAGCAAATGTAAAAGAACAGAAATTATAACAAACTGTCTCTCAGACCACAGTGCAATCAAACTAGAACTCAGGATTAAGAAACTCACTCAAAACCGCTCAACTACATGGAAACTGAACAACCTGCTCCTGAATGACTATTGGGTACATAATGAAATGAAGGCAGAAATAAAGATGTTCTTTGAAACCAACAAGAACAAAGACACAACATACCAGAATCTCTGGGACACATTCAAAGCAGTGTGTAGAGGGAAATTTATAGCACTAAATGCCCACAAGAGAAAGCAGGAAAGATCCAAAATTGACTCCCTAACATCACAATTAAAAGAACTAGAAAAGCAAGAGCAAACACATTCAAAAGCTAGCAGAAGGCTAGAAATAACTAAAATCAGAGCAGAACTGAAGGAAATAGAGACACAAAAAACCCTTCAAAAAATTAATGAATCCAGGAGCTGGTTTTTTGAAAAGATCAACAAAATTGATGGACCGCTAGCAAGACTAATAAAGAAGAAAAGAGAGAAGAATCAAATAGATGCAATAAAAAATGAAAAAGGGGATATCACCACCGATCCCACAGAAATACAATCTATCATCAGAGAATACTACAAACACCTCTATGCAAATAAACTAGAAAATCTAGAAGAAATGGATAAATTCCTCGACAAATACACCCTCCCAAGACTAAACCAGGAAGAAGTTGAATCTCTGAATAGACCAATAACAGGTTCTGAAATTGTGGCAATAATCAATAGCTTACCAACCAAAAAGAGTCCAGGACCTGATGGATTCACAGCTGAATTCTACCAGAGGTACAAGGAGGAACTGGTACCATTCCTTCTGAAACTATTCCAATCGATAGAAAAAGAGGGAATCCTCCCTAACACATTTTATGAAGCCAGCATCGTCCTGATACCAAAACCTGGCAGAGACATAACCAAAAAAGAGAATTTCAGACCAATATCCTTGATGAACATTGATGCAAAAATCCTCAATAAAATACTGGCAAACCGAATCCAGCAGCACATCAAAAAGCTTATACACCATGATCAAGTGGGCTTCATCCCTGGGATGCAAGGCTGGTTCAACATACGCAAATCAATAAATGTAATCCAGCATATAAACAGAACCAAAGACAAAAACCACATGATTATCTCAATAGATGCAGAAAAGGCCTTTGACAAAATTCAACAACCCTTCATGCTAAAAACTCTCAATAAATTAGGTATTGATGGGACGTACCTCAAAATAATAAGAGCTATCTACGACAAACCCACAGCCAATATCACACTGAATGGGCAAAAACTGGAAGCATTCCCTCTGAAAACTGGCACAAGACAGGGATGCCCTCTCTCACCACTCCTATTCAACATAGTGCTGGAAGTTCTGGCCAGAGCAATCAGGCAGGAGAAGGAAATAAAAGGTATTCAATTAGGAAAAGAGGAAGTCAAATTGTCCCTGTTTGCAGATGACATGATTGTATATCTAGAAAACCCCATTGTCTCAGCCCAAAATCTCCTTAAGCTGATTAGCAACTTCAGCGAAGTCTCAGGATACAAAATTAATGTACAAAAATCACAAGCATTCTTGTACACCAATAACAGACAAACAGAGAGCCAAATCATGAGTGAACTCCCATTCACAATTGCTTCAAAGAGAATAAAATACCTAGGAATCCAACTTACAAGGGATGTGAAGGACCTCTTCAAGGAGAACTACAAACCACTGCTCAATGAAATAAAAGAGGATACAAACAAATGGAAGAACATTCCATGCTCATGGGTTGGAAGAATCAATATCATGAAAATGGCCATACTGCCCAAGGTAATTTATAGATTCAATGCCATCCCCATCAAGCTACCAATGACTTTCTTCACAGAATTGGAAAAAACTACTTTAAAGTTCATATGGAACCAAAAAAGAGCCCGCATCGCCAAGTCAATCCTAAGCCAAAAGAACAAAGCTGGAGGCATCATGCTACCTGACTTTAAACTATACTACAAGGCTACAGTAACCAAAACAGCATGGTACTGGTACCACAACAGAGACATAGATCAATGGAACAGAACAGAGCCCTCAGAAATGATGCCGCATAGCTACAACTATCTGATCTTTGACAAACCTGACAAAAACAAGAAATGGGGAAAGGATTCCCTATTTAATAAATGGTGCTGGGAAAACTGGCTAGCCATATGTAGAAAGCTGCAACTGGATCCCTTCCTTACACCTTATACAAAAATTAATTCAAGATGGATTAAAGACTTATATGTTAGACCTAAAACCATTAAAATCCTACAAGAAAACCTAGGCAATACCATTCAGGACATAGGCGTGGGCAAGGACTTCATGTCTAAAACACCAAAAGCAATGGCAACAAAAGCCAAAAATCGACAAATGGGATCTCATTAAACTAAAGAGCTTCTGCACAGCAAAAGAAACTATCATCAGAATGAACAGGCAACCTACAGAATGGGAGAAAATTTTTGCAACCTACTCATCTGACAAAGGGCTAATATCCAGAATCTACAATGAACTCAAACAAATTTACAAGAAAAAAACAAACAACCCCATCAAAAAGTGGGCAGAGGACATGAACAGACACTTCTCAAAAGAAGACATTTATGCAGCCAGAAAACACATGAAGAAATGCTCATCATCACTGGCCATCAGAGAAATGCAAATCAAAACCACAGTGAGATACCATCTCACACCAGTTAGAATGGCCATCATTAAAAAATCAGGAAACAACAGGTGCTGGAGAGGATGTGGAGAAATAGGAACACTTTTACACTGTTGGTGGGACTGTAAACTAGTTCAACCATTGTGGAAGTCAGTGTGGAGATTCCTCAGGGATCTCGAACTAGAAATACCATTTGACCCAGCCATCCCATTACTGGGTATATACCCAAAGGACTATAAATCATGCTGCTATAAAGACACATGCACACGTATGTTTATTGCGGCACTATTCACAATAGCAAAGAGTTGGAACCAACCCAAATGTCCAACAACGATAGACTGGATTAAGAAAATGTGGCACATATACACCATGGAATACTATGCAGCCATAAAAAATGATGAGTTCGTGTCCTTTGTAGGGACATGGATGAAACTGGAAAACATCATTCTCAGTAAACTATCGCAAGGACAAAAAACCAAACACCGCATGTTCTCTCTCATAGGTGGGAATTGAACAATGAGAACTCATGGACACAGGAAGGGGAACATCACACTCCGGGGACTGTTGTGGGGTGGGGGGAGGGGGGAGGGACAGCATTAGGAGATACACCTAATGCTAAATGACGAGTTAATGGGTGCAGGAAATCAACATGGCACATGGATACATATGTAACAAACCTGCACATTGTGCACATGTACCCTAAAACCCTAAAGTATAATAAAAAAAAAAAATTAGATGGAAATACATCAAAATACCTTTTAAAAATACATCAAAAGTAAATCTCATTGTATGATAAAAAAAAAAAAAAAAAAAAGTGGGCAAAGGACATCAAAAGAGACTTTCCAAAGGAAGACATAAATGCAGCCAACAATCATATGTAAAAAAGCTCAGCATCATTGATCATTAGAGAAATACAAATCAAAACCACAATGAGATATCATCTCATACCAGTCAGAATGGCTATTACTAAAAAGTCAAAAAATAACAGATACTTCTGAGGTTGTAGAGAAAAAGGAATGCTTATACATTGTTGATGGGAATGTAAATTATTTAAACCATTGTGAAAGACAGTGTGACAATTCCTCAAAGACCTAAAAATAAGAATACCATTCAACCCAGCAATCTCATTACTGGGTATATACCCAAAGGAATATAAAGCATTCTATTATAAAAACATATGCACATGTATGTTCATTGCAGCATTATTCACAATAGCAAAGACATGGAATCAACCTAAATGCCCATCAATGGTAGACTGAATAAAGAAAATGTGGTACATGTATACCGTGGAATACTATGCAGCCATAAAAAAGAATGAGGTCATATCCTTTTCAGGAACATGGATAGAGCTGGAAACCATTATCCTTAGCAAACTAATGCAGGAATAGAAAACCAAATATTGCATGTTCTCACTTATAAGTGAGAGCAAATTGATGAGAACACATGGACACATGGGTGGGGGGAAGCACACACTGGAGTCTATTGGAGGGTGGAGGGTGGGAGGAGGCAGAGGACCAGGAACAATAACTAATGGGTACTAGGCTCAATAACCTGGGTGATGAAATAATCTGTACAACAAGCCCCATGATACAAGTTTACCTATATAACAGAACTGCACATGTACCCTTGAACTTAAAATAAAAATTAAATTTAAAAAAAGAATTTGTTGTGTCTTGCTATTCAAAGTGAATTGCTACATCTGCTAAAGCTCTAAGTGACTTCCATAAAAAAAAAAAAAAAAAAAACAGTTCTCTTCATCACACCTTAAGGGAAAACAGCAACCTTCTGTATGCACACATTAATTAACACGGCAGAAATA
>NW_022097066.1:0-11456 GCF_006542625.1 Nomascus leucogenys | reverse complement strand
AACTAGACAGAAGAATTCTGAGAAAATTCTTTGTGATGTTGTGCATTCTCACAGACTTGAAACTTTCTTTGATGGAGCATTTTTGAAACACTCTTTTTTTAGAATCTGTAATTGGACATTTGAAGGGCTTTGAGGCCTATGGTAGAAAAGGAAATATCTTCACTTAAAATCTACACAGAAGCAATTTGAGAAACTTCTTTGTGATATGTGCATTCATCTCACAGAATTAAACATTTCTTTTGATTGAGCCGTTTTGAAATACTTTTTTTGTAGAATCTGCAAGTGGACATTTGGAGCCCTTTGTGGCCTATGTTGGAAAATGAAATATCTTCACACAAAAACTGCACAGAAGTGTTCTGAGAAACGCCTTTGTGATGTGCACACTTATCTCACAGAGCTGAACCTTTCTTTTGAATGAGCAATTTTGAAAAAGTCTTTTTTTAGAACCTACAAGTGCACACTTCGAGCACTTTGAGGCCTATGGTGGAAAAGGAAATATTTTCACATAAAAACTAGACAGAAGAATCCTGAGAAATTTACTTGTGATGTGTGCCTTCATCCCACAGAGTTCAACCTTTCTTTTGATTGAGCAGCTTGGGAACACTCGTTTTTTAAAATCTGCAAGTGGACATTAGGAACCCTTTGCGGCCTATGTAGAAAAGGAAATACCTTCATATAAAATCTAGATGGAAGCCATCTGAGAAACTTCTTTGTGATGTGTGCATTCATCTCACAGAGTAAAACTGGAAAAGGAAATATCTTCACATAACAACAGGACAGAAGAATTCTGAGAACCTTCTTTGTGATGTGTGCATTTATTGCACAGAGTTGAACCTTTCTTTTGATTGAGCAGTTTGGAAACACTCTTTTTTAGAATCTGGAAGTGGACATTTTGAGTGCTTTAGGCCTAAGGTGGAAAAGGAAATATCTTCATAAAAAACTTGACAGAAGCATTTTGAGAAACGTCTTTGTGATGAGTGCATTCATCTTCGGGAGTTGAACCTTTCTTTTGATTGAGCAGTTTTGAAACACTCTTTTTGTAGAAAATGCAAGTGCACATTCAAAGCTGTGGGGACTATGGTGGAAAAGGAAATATCTTTACATAAAAACTAGACAGAAGCATTATGAGAAGCTTGTTTTTGATGTGTGCATTTTTCACAGAGTTGAATCTTTCTTTTGATGGAGCAGTTTTGAAATACTCTTTTTGTAGAATCTGCAAGTGGACATTTGGAGCACTTTGTGGCCTACGGTGGAAAGAAATCTTCACATGAAAACTAGACAGAAGAACTCTGAGAAACTTCTTTGTGATGTGTGCATTTGTCTCACAGAGTTGAACCTTTCTTTTGATTGAGCAGTTTGGAAACACTCTTTTTTAGAATCTGCAATGGACATTTGGAGCACTTTGCAGCATAAGGTAGAAAAGGAAATATCTTCATAAAATATAGACAGAAGCAATCTGAGAAACTTCTTTGTGAGGTGTGCATTCATCTCACAGAGTTAAACCTTTCTTTTTTGAGTATTTTGAAACTCTCTTTTTGTAGTATCTGCAAGGGGACATTTGGAGCGCTTTGGGGCCTATGGTGGAAAAGGAAATATCTTCACATAAAAACTAGACAGAAGAATTCTGAGAAATTTCTTTGTGATAAGTGCGTTCATCTCACAGTGTTGAATATTTTTTGATTGAGCACTTTGGCAACACTCTTTTTTTAGAATCTGCATGTGGACATTTAGTGCTTGTGGCCTATGGTAGAAAAGGGAATATCTTCACATAAAATCTAGACAGAAGCAATCTGAGAAACACCTTTGTGATGTGTGTATTCATCTCCCAAAGTTAAACTTTCTTTTGATTGAGCAGTTTTGCAACTCTTCTTTTGTATAATTTGTTGGTGGACATTTGGACCTCTTTGAAGCCTATGGTGGAAAAGGAAATGTCTTCACATAAAAACTAGACAGAAGCATTCTGAGAAACTACTTTGTGATGAGTGCATTCATCTCCCAGAGTTTAACCTTTCTTTTGATTGAGCAGTTTTGAAACACTCTTTTTGTAGAATCTGCAAGTTGACATTTGCAAAGCTTTGAGGCCTATGGTGGAAAGGAAAATATCTTCATGTAAAACTAGACAGAAGCATTTCAAGAAACTTCTTTGTGATGTTTGCATTCATCTCCCATAGCTGAACCTTTGTTTTGATGGAGCTGTTTTGAAATACGCTTTTTGTAGAATCTGCAAGTGGACAGAAGATTTCTGAGAAATAAAATAATAAAATAAAAACTAGACAGAAGATTTCTGAGAAACTTCTTTGGGTTGTGTGGTTTTATCTCACAGAGTTGAACCTTTCTTTTGATTGAGCAGTTTTGAAACACTCTTTTTGTAGAATCTGCAAGTGGACATTTGAAGTGCTTTGAGGCCTCTGGTGCAAAAGGAAATATCTTTACATAAAAATTACACAGAAGCATTCTGTGAAATTACTTCATGATGGGTGCATTCATATCACAGAGTTAAACCTTTCTATTCATTTAGCAGTTTTGAAATACTCTTTTTGTAGAATCTGCAAGTGGACATTTGGAGCGCTTTGAGGCCTATGGTGGAAAATGAAATATCTTCACATAAAAACTAGAGAGAAGAATTCTGAGAAACGCCTTTGTGATGTGTGCATTTATCTCACAGAGTGGAAACTTTCTTTCATTGAGAGTTTGAACCACTCTTTTTTTAGAATCTTCAGGTGGAATTTTTGCACTCTGCAGCTTATGGTAGAATAGGAAATATCTTCACATAAAATAGACAGAAGCAACTGAGAACTTCCTTGTATGCATGCATCATTTCAACAGTTTAAAACTTTCTCCTGAGGGAGCAGTTTTGAAGTACTGTTTTTGTAGAATCTGCAAGTGGACATTGGAGCCTTTAGCCTATGGTGGAAATGAAGTATCTCACATAAAAATTCGACAGAATATTTCTGAGAAGTTCTTGTGATGTGTGCACTTATCTCACAGAGTTAACCTTGTTTTGATTGAGCATTTGGAACACTCTTTATAGAATCTGCATAGGACTTTGGAGCGCTTGTGGCCTACGGTAAGAAATTAAATATCTTCAATAAAATCAAGACGGGAATCAACTGAGAAACTTCTTCATGATGGTGTGTTGTCTCACAGAGTAAATCTTTCTTTGATTGAGCAGTTTTTAAACTCTCTTTGTAGAATCCTGCAAGTGACATTTGAGCACTTGAAGCTATGGTGGAAAAGGAAATATCTTCATATAAAAACAAGTCAGAAAAATTCTGAGGAACTTGTTTCTGATGATGATTCATCTCTCAGATTAAATCTTTCTTAGATGGAGCCAGTTTTGAAACACTCTTTTTGTAAATCTGCAAGTGCACATTTACAGAGCTTTGAGCCTACGTGGAAAAGGAAATACCTTCATATAAAAAACTAGACAAAAAGCAAATACTGGAAACATCTTTTTGATGTGTGCTTTCATCTCACAGAGTTAACCTTCTTTGATGGAGGACTTTTGAAACTCTCTTTTATAGAAACTGCAAGTGGACATTTTGGTGTGTTGAGCCTATGTGGAAAATGAAGTATCATCACATAAAAAACTAAAAGAAGATTCTGAAACTTCTTGTTGCTGTGTGCACTTATGTCCAACAGTTGAAAACTTTCTTTTGATGAGAAGTTTTTAAAACACTCTTTTTTAGAATATGCAATTGGACAGTTGGAGCACTTTGCGGCCTATGGTGCAAAGAAATATCTTCACATAAATCTAGACAGAACAATCTGAGAACTCCTTTGATGTTGTATTCATATCACAAGTTAAAACTTTCTTTTGATTCAAGCAGTTTTTGAAACTCTCTTTTGTAGATCTGCAATGGACATTTGGAGCACTTTAGGCATATGGTGGAAAAAAAATCTTCACAAAAAAACTAGACAGAAAATTCTAAGAAACTTCTTTTGATGTGTGCATTCATCTCATGGAGTTGAAACTTTCCTTTGATTTAGCAGTTTTGAAAACACTATTTTTTAGAATCCGCAAGTGGACATTTGGAGGGCTTTGCGGCCTATGGTAGAAAAGGAAAACTTCACATTAAATCTAGACAGAAGCAATCTTAGAAACTTCTTTGTGATATGTGCATTTATCTCACAGAGTTAAACCTTTTTTAGATGGAGCGGTTTTGAAACTCTCTTTTGTAGAATCTGCAAGTGGAATTGGAGCGCTTTGAGGCCTGTGGCAGAAAAGGAAATATCTTCACGTAAAAACTAGACAAAAGAATTCTGAGAACTTCTTTGTGAAGTGTGCGTTCATCTCACAGAGTTGAACATTTCTTTTGATTGAGCATTTTGGAAAACTCTTTTTGTAAATCTGCAAGTGGACATTTCGAGGCTTTTAGGCCTACAGTAGAAAAAGAAATATATTCAAATAAAAACTAGAAGGAAGCATTCTGGAAACTCTTGTGATGAGTGCATTCCTCTCCCAGAGTTGAACCTTTCTTTGGATTGAGCAGATTTGAAACACGCTTTTTGTAGAATCTGCAACTTCACTTTTGCAGAGCTTTGAGGCCTACAGTGGAAAAATAAATATCTTCACATAAAACTGGACAGAAGCATTCTGAGAAACTTCTTTCTGATGTGTGCATTCATCTCCCAGAATTGAATCTTTCAATGATGGAGCGGTTTGATGTATGCTTTTGTAGAATCTGGAAGTGGACATTTGGAATGCTTTGAAGCCTATGGTGGAAAATGAAATGTCTCATATAAAAACTAGACAGAAGATATCTGAGAAACTTCTTTGGGTTGTGTGCATTTATCTCACAGAGTTGAATATTTATTTTGATTGATCAGTTTTGAAACACTGTACTTTGAGTATCCGCAAGTTGACTTTTGGACGCTTGTGGCCTATGGTAGGAAAGGAAATATCTTCTCATAAAATCTAGACAGAAGCAATCTGAGAAACTTCTTCGTGAAGTGTGCATTCATGTCACAGAGTTAAACCTTCTTTTGATTTAGCAATTTTGAAATACTCTTTTTGTAGAATCTGCAATGGACATTTGGAGTGCTCTGTAGACTTTAGTAGAAAGGAAATATCTTCATATGAAATCTAGACAGAAGCAACCTGAGAAACTTCTTTGTGAAGTGTGCATTGATCTCACAGAGCTAAATCTTTCTTTTGAAGGAGAAGTTTTGAAATTCTCTTTTTGTATTATCTGCAAGTGGACATTTGGAACGCTTTGAGGCCTATGGTGGAAAATGAAACATCATCATATAAAAACTAGACAGAAGGATTTTGAGAAACTTCTTTGTGATGTGTGCATTTATCTCACAGTGTTGAACCTTTCTTTTGATTGAGCAGTTTTGATACACTCTTTGTTTAGAATCTACAAGTGGGCATTTGGAGCTCTCTGTGGCCTATGGTAGAAAAGGAAATATCTTCACATAAAATCTTGACAGAAGCGACCTGAGAAACTTCTTTGTGATGTGTGTTTTCATCTCACAGAGTTAAACGTTTCTTTTGTTTGTGCAGTTTTGAAATACTCCTTTTGTAGAATCTGCAAGTGGACATTTGGAGGGTTTTGAGGCCTATGGTGGAAGGAAATTTCTTCACATAAAAACTAGACAGAAGACTTCTGATAAACTGCTTTGTGATGTGTGCGTTCATCTCACAGAATTGAAACTTTCTTTTGATTGAGAAGTTTTGAAACACTCTTTTTGTAGAATCTGCAAGTGGACTTTGGAGTGCTTTGCAGCCTATGGTAGAAAAGGAAATATCTTCACATTAAATCTGGACAGAAGCAATCTGAGAAACCTCTTTGTGATATCTTCATTTATCTCACAGAGTTAAACTTTTCTTTTGATAGAGCAGTTTTGAAACTCCCTTTTTTTAGAATCTGCAGGTGGACATTTGGAGCGTGTTGAGTCCTATGGTAGAAAAGGAAATATTTTCACATATAAATTAGAAGAATTCTGAGCAATTTCTTTATGATGTGTGAGTTCATCTCACAGATTTGAACAATTCTTTTGATTGAGCCTTTTGTAAACGCTCTTTTTGTAGAATCTGCAAGTGTATATTTCGAGTGCTTTTAGACCTATGGTGGAAAAGGGAATATCTTCAGATAAAAACTAGACAGAAGCATTCTGAGAAACTTCTTTGTGATGAGTGCATTCATCTCCCAGAGTTGAACATTTCTTTTGCTTGAACAGTTTCGAAACAACCTCTTTATAGAATCTGCAACTGCAAATTTGGAGAGCTTTGAGGTCTAAGGTGGAAAAGGAAATATCTTTAAATAAAAACTAGGCAGAAGCATTCCAAGAAACATCTTTGAGATTTGTGCATTCATCTTCTAGTATTGAACGTTTCTTTTAATGGAGCAGTTTTGAAATATGCTCTTTGTAGAATCTGAAAGTGGACATTTGGAACTCTTTGAAGCCTGTGGTGGAAAATGAAATATCTTCACATAAAAACTAGACAGATTTCTGAGGAGCTTCTTTGTGTTGAGTGCATTTATCTCACAGAGTTGAAGCTTTCTTTTGATTGAGCAGTTTTGAAACACTTTTTTGAGGATCTGCTATTGGACATTTTGTGCGTTCTGCAGCCTATGGTAGAAAAGGAAATATCTTCACATAAAATCTAGACAGAAGCAATCTGACAACCTTCTTTGTGATGTGTGCCTTCATCTCACAAAGTTAAACCTTTCTTTTGATGGAGCAGTTTTGAAATACTGTTTTTGGAGAATCTGCATGTGGACATTTTGAATGCTTTGAGAAATATGATGGAAAATGTCCAATTGCAGATTCTACAAAAAGAGGGGTTCAAAAGTGCTCTATCAAAAGTAAGGTTCACCTCTGTGAGTGGAATGCACACATCTCCAGGAAGTCTGTCAGAATTCTTCTGTCTAATTTATATCTGAAGATAATTACTTTTCCATCATAGGCATCAAAGTGCTCCAAATGTCTACTTGCAGATTCTACAAAAAGAGTGTTCCAAAACTGCTTTATCAAAAGTAAGGTTCAGCTCTGTGAGATGAATGCACACATCACCAAGAAGTTTGTCAGAATGCTTCTATCTAGTTTTTATGTGAAGATATTTCCTTTTCCAATATAGCCCTAAAGCTCTCCAAATGTCGCCTTGCAGATACTATAAAAAGAGAGTTTCAAAACCGCTCTATCAAAAGTAATGTTCAAATCTGTGAGATAAATGCACACATCACAAAGAAGCTTGTCAGAATGCCTGTGTCTAGTTATTATGTGAAGATATTTCCTTTTCCATGATAGGTGTCAAAGCACTCAAAATGTCCACTTGCAGATTCTACAAAAAGAGAGTTTCAAAACTGCTCTATCAAAAGTAAGGTTCTACTCTGCGAGATGAATGCACACATCACAAAGAAGTTTGTCACAATGCTTTTGTCTAGTTTTTATATGAAGATATTTCCTTTCCTACTGCAGGCCTCAAAGCACTCCAAATGTCCACTTGCAGATTCTACAAAAAGAGTATTTCAAAACTGCTGTATCAAAAGTAAGGTTTAACTCTGTGAGAAGAATGCACACATCACAAAGAAATTTGTCAGAATGTTTCTGTCTAGTTTTTATGTGAAGATATTACCTTTTCCAAAAAGGCCTCAAATGTCCCAAATGTCCCCTTGCAGATACTACAAAAGAGTGTTCAAATCTGCTCTCTCAAAAGTAAGGTTCAACTCTGTGAGATGAATGCATGCATCTCAAAGAAGTTTGTCAGAATGCTTCTGTCTAGTTTTTATGTGAAGATATTTCCTTTTCCACCGTAGGACTCAAAGTGCTTCAAATGTCCATTTACAGATTCTACAAAAAGAGTGTTCAAAGCTGCTCTATCAAAAGTAAGGTTCAACTCTGTGAGATGAATGCACACATCACAAAGAAGTTTGTCACAATGCTTCTGTCTCGTTTTTAAGTGAAGATGTTGCTTTTTCCATCATAGGCCTCAAAGCGATCCAACTGTCCAATTGCAGATTCTACAAAAAGAGTGTTTCAAAGCTGTTCTATCAAAAGTAAAGTTCGTTTCTGTGAGATGAATGCACAAATCACAAAAAAGTTTGTCAGAATACCTCAGGGTAGTTTTTATGTGAAGATATTTCTTTTTCCATTGTAGTCCTCAAAACGCTCCAAATGTCTACTTGCAGATTATACAAAAAGTTTTTCAATACTGCTAAATCAAAGGTAAGCTTCAACTCTGTGACATTAATGGGCAATTCACAAAGAAGTTTGTCAGAATGCTTCTGTATAGATTTTATATGAAGATATTTCCCTTTCCAAGATAGGCATCAAACCAAACTTAATGCCCCCTTGCAGATACTACAAAAAGAAAGTTTCAAAACTGCTCTATCAAAAGTAAATTTCAAATCTGTGAGTAGAGTACACGTATCACAGAGGCATTTTTCAGAATGCTTCTGTCTAGTTTTTATGTGAAGATATTTCCTTTTACACCATAGGCCCCAAAGTGACCCAAATGTCGAATTGCAGATTCTACAAAAAGAGTGTTTCAAAGCTGCTCTATCAAAAGTAAGCTTCAACTCTGTGAGATGAATGCACACATCACAAAGAAGTTTGTCAGAATACTTCTGTGTAGTTTTTATGTGAAGATATATCTTTTTCCACCACAGGCCTCAAAGCTCTCCAAATATCCACTGGCAGATTCTACAAAAGAGTGTTTCAAAACTGTTCAATCAAAAGTAAGGTTCAACTCTGTGACATTAATGCACACATCACAAAGAATTTTGCCAGAATTCTTCTGTCTAGTTTTTATATGAAGGTATTTCCCTTTCAATGATAGGCCTCAAAATGCTCCAAATGTCCCGTTGCACACAACACAAAAAGAGTTTCAAAACTGCTCTATCAAAAGTAAAATTCAATTCTGTGAGAAGAATGCAAGTATCACAAAGGCATTTGTCAGAATGCTTCTGTCTAGTTTTTATGTGAAGATATTCCCATTTCCATTGTAGTCCGCAAGGTGCTGGAAATGTCAAATTGCAGATTCTACAAAAGGAGTGTTTCAAAGCTCCTCCATCAAAAGTAAGGTGCAACTCTCTGAGATGAATGCATACATCACTAAGAAGCTTGTCAGAATACCTCTGTGTAGTTTTTATGGGAAGATATTTCTTTTTCCACCATAGGTCTCAAGGTGGTCCAAATGTCAACTAGCAGATTCTACAAAAGAGTGTTTGAAAACTGCTCAATCAAAAGTAAGGTTCAACTCTGTGACATTAATGCACACATCACAAAGAATTTTGTCAGAATGCTTCTGTCTGGTTATTATATGAAGATATTTCCTTTCCAAGATAGGCCTCAAACCGCTCAAAATGTCCCCTTGCAGATACTACCAAAAGAGTTTCAAAACTGCTCAATCAAATGTAAAGTTCAACTCTGTCAGATGAATCCTCATATCACAAAGAAGTTTTTCAGAATGCTTCTGTCTCGTTTTTATATGAAGATATTTCCCTTTCCAGAATAGGCCACAAACTGCTCCAAATGTCCCTTGCAGATACTACAAAAAGAGAGTTAAAAAACTTCTCTATCAAAAGTAAAGTTTAACTCTGTGAGATGAATGCATGTATCCTGAAGAAGTTTGTGAGAATGCTTCTGTCTCGTTTTTAAATGAAGATATTTCCTTTTCCACCTTAGGCCTCAAAGCACTCCAAATGTCCACTTGCAGAATATACAAAAAGAGTGTTTCAAAACTGCTCTATCAAAAGTAAGGTTCACCTCTGTGAGATGAATGCACACATCACAAAGAAGTTTGTCAGAATGATTCTGTCCAGTTTTTATGTAAAGATATTTCCTTTTCCACAATAGGCCTCAAAGCACTCCACATGTCCAATTGCAGATTCTACAAAAAGAGCGTTTCAAAGCTACTCTATCAAAAATAAAGTTCAACTCTGTGAGATGAATGGGCACATCACAAAGAAGTTTTTCAGAATGCTTCTGTGTAGTTTTTATGTGAAGATATTTCTTTTTCGATCATAGCCCTCAATGCGCTGAAAATGTCCACTTGAAGATTCTACAAAAAGAATTTTTCAAAACTGCTCAAACAGAAGTAACTTTGAACTCTGTGACATTAATGGACACATCACAAAGAATTTTTTCAGAATGCTTCTGTATAGTTTTTGTATGAAAATATTTCCCTTTCCAAGACAGGCCTCAAACCGCCCCAAATGTCCCCTTGCAGATACTACAAAAAGAGAGTTTGAAAACCGCTCTATCAAAAGTAAAGTTCAACTCTGTGACACGAATTCATGTGTCATGAAGAAGTTTGTCAGAATGCTTCTGTCTCGTTTTTATATGAAGATATTTCCTTTTCCACCATAGGCCTCAAAGTGCTCCAACCTTCACTTGCAGAATCTACAAAAAGAGTTTTTAAAAACTAATATATCAAAATTAAGGTTCAACTCTGTGACATTAATTCACACATAACAAAGAAGTTTGACAGAATGCTTCTGTCTAGTTTTTATATGAAGGTATTTGCCTTTCTAAGATAGGCCTCAAAGGAAAGAAATGTCCCATGGCAGATAATACAAAAAGACCACTTCAAAACTGCTCTATAAAAAGTAAAGTTCAACTCTGTGAGAAGAATATACCTCTCACAAAGGCGTTTGTCAGAATCATTCTGTCTGGTTTTTATGTGAGGACATTTCCTTTTCCAGCACTGGCCTCAAAGCGCTCAAAATGTCCACTTGCAGATTCTATAAAAAGAGTGCTTCAAAGCTGCTCTATGAAAAGTAAGGTTCAACACTGTGAGATGAATGCACATATCACAAAGAAGTTTGTCAGAATACTTCTGTGTAGTTTTTGTGTGAAGATATTTCTTTTTCCACCATAAGCCTTAAAGTGCTCCAAGTGTCCATTTGCAGATTCTGCAAAAAGTGGGTTTCAGAACTGCTCAATCAAAAGTAAGTTTACACTCTGTGACACAAATGTGCACATCACAAAGAAGTTTGTCAGAATGCTTCTGTCTATTTTTTATATGAAGATATAACCCTTTACAAGATAGGCCTCTAAAGGCAAAAAATGTCCCATTGCAGATAATACAAAAAGAGGGTTTCAAAACTGCTCTATCAAAAGAAAAATTCAATTCTGTGAGAAGAATGCATGTATCACAATGGCGCTTGTCAGAATGCTTCTGTCTAGTTTTCATGTGAAGATATTTCCTTTTCCACGGTAGGCCTAAAAGCGCTCCAAATGTCCAAATGCAGATTCTACAAAAAGAGTGTTTCAAAGCTGCTCTATGAGAAGTAAGGTTCAACACTGTGAGATGAATGCACAAATCACAAAGAAATTTGTCAGAATGCTATTGTCTAGTTGTTAGGTGAAGATATTTCCTTTTCCACCATAGGCCTCAAAGCGCTCCAAATGCCCACTTTCAAACTCTATACAAAGAGTGTTTCAAAGCTGCTCTATCAAAAGAAAGGTTCAACTCTGTGACATTAATGCACACGTCACAAAGA